>NW_027669133.1:97500-100000 GCF_964194185.1 Rhinolophus hipposideros | reverse complement strand
CACCAACCCTAACCCTAATCCTAACCCTAACCCTAACCCTAAACCTAACACCAACCCTAACCGTAACCCTAACCCTAACCCTAACCCTAACGATAACACCAACCCTAACCCTAACCCTAACCCTAACCCTAACACCAACCCTAACACTAACCCTAACCCTAAACCCTAATCCTAACCCTAACCCTAACCCTAACCTTAACCCTAACCATAACAAGGGCAAGGTTTACTGGTCAGCGACGGGGAAGTTCTAGGCCTCGGACTAGAAGGAGGCATGGGCGTTGGTCTAGGGCCCGAGCTAGGGCTAGTGAGAGCGGTAGGCGTAGCGCTGGGGTAGGCATAGGGCAAGGAGTGGGTGTCGAGGTAAACCTCGAGTAAGCCTAGAGCCAGGAGTGGGAGCTGTGGCTAGTGGTAGGGTTGGGGGTGGGCCTATGGGTAGGGGGAGCTGTAGGGCCAGGGTAGTGGTAGGAACAGAGGTAGTGCTAGGCGTAGGCCTAGGGCGAGGGGTAGTGCTCGGGGTAGGGTTAGTTGAAGGGCTAGTGGTTGGCAGAGGCACACGGGCAGTGTTAGGGTTAGGGCTCATGTTAAGCCTAGGACTAGTGGTAGTGGTAGGGGTTGGCACAGGACTAGGGGTAGGTGTCACGAAATGGCTCCGGGTAGTCCTAGGACTCCGAACGGATGTAGGGCTGGATTAGGGTGTGGCTAATTGTGGGTCCAGGGTGATTTCGTAGGACACGGGTTAGTGCTCTGGCTATTGGTAGGGCAAGGTGTACCGGTTGGCGACAGGCAAGTGCTAGGCTTCGGAATAGAGTGAGCACTGGGCGTTGGTCTAGGGCCCGACGTAGGGCTAGTGGGAGCGGTAGGCGTAGCGCTGGGGTAGGCAAAGGGCAAGGGGTGGGTATCGGGGTAAACCTCGAAGTAGGCCTAGGACCAGGAGTGGGAGCTGTGGCTAGGGGTAGGGATGGGGGTGGGCCTATGGGTAGGGGAAGCTGTAGGGACTGGGGTAGGGGTAGGACCAGAGGTAGTGCTAGGCGTAGGCCTAGGGCGAGGGGTAGTGCTCGGGGTAACCTAACCCTAACCCTAACCCTAACCCTAACACTAACCCTAACCCTAACCCTAACTCCAACACCAACCCTAACCCTAACCCTAACCCTAACCCTAACCCTATACCTAACACCAACCCTAACCCTAACCCTAACCCTAACACCAACCCTAACCCTAACCCTAACCCTAACCCTAACACCAACCCTTACCCTAACCCTAACCCTAACCCTAACACCAACCCTAACCCTAACCCTAACCCTAACCCTAACCCTATGCCTAACACGAACCCTAACCCTAACCCTAACCCTAAACCTAACCCTAACCCTAACACCAACCCTAACCCTAATCCTAATCTTAACCCTAACCCTAACCCTAACACTAACCCTAACCCTAACACTAACCCTAACACCAAACCTAACCCTAACCCTAACCCTAACCCTAACCCTATACCTAACACCAACCCTAACCCTAACCCTAACCCTAACCCTAACCCTAACACCAACCCTAACCCTAACCCTAACCCTAACACCAACCCTAACCCTAATCCTAACCCTAACCCTAACCCTAACACCAACCCTAACCGTAACCCTAACCCTAACCCTAACCCTAACCCTATGCCTAACACGAACCCTAACCCTAACCCTAACCCTAACCCTAACCCTAAACCTAACACCAACCCTAACCCTAACCCAAACCCTAATCCTAACACCAACCCTAACCCTAACCTTAACCCTAACCCTAACCCTAACCCTAACACCAACACTAACCCTAACACTAACCCTAACTTTAACACCAACTCTAACCCTAACCCTAACCGTAACCCTAACACCAACCCTAACCGTAACCCTAACCCTAACCCTAACCCTATGCCTAACACGAACACTAACCATAACTCTAACCCTAACCCTAACACCAACCCTAACCCTAACCCTAACCCTAACCCTAAACGTAACACCAACCCTAACCCTAACCCTAACCCTAACCCTAACCCTAAACCTAACACCAACTTTAACCCTAACCCTAACCCTAACCCTAACACCAACCCTAACCCTAACCCTAACCCTAACCTTAACACCAACTCTAAACCTAATCCTAACCCTAACCCTAACCCTAACACCAACCCTAACCAAAACCCTAATCCTAACCCTAACACCAAACCTAACCCTAACCCTAACCCTAACCCTAACCCTAACCCTATGCCTAACACGAACCCTAACCCTAACCCTAACCCTAAACCTAACCCTAACCCTAACACCAACCCTTACCCTAATCCTAATCCTAACCCTAACCCTAACCCTAACACTAACCCTAACCCTAACCCTAACCCTAACACCAACCCTAAACCTAACCCTAACCCTAACCCTAAACGTAACACCAACCCTAACCCTAACCCAAACCCTAACCCTAACACCAACCCTAACCCTAACCCTAACCCTAACCCTAATACCAACCCTAACCC
>NW_027669133.1:70000-82500 GCF_964194185.1 Rhinolophus hipposideros | reverse complement strand
GTAAGCCTAGAGCCAGGAGTGGGAGCTGTGGCTAGTGGTAGGGTTGGGGGTTGGCCTATGGGTAGGCGGAGCTGTAGGGCCAGGGTAGTGGTAGGAACAGAGGTAGTGCTAGGCGTAGGCCTAGGGCGAGGGGTAGTGCTCGGGGTAGGGTTAGTTGAAGGGCTAGTGGTTGGCAGAGGCACACGGGCAGTGTTAGGGTTAGGGCTCATGTTAAGCCTAGGACTAGTGGTAGTGGTAGGGGTTGGCCGAGGACTAGGGGTAGGTGTCACGAAATGGCTCCGGGTAGTCCTAGGACTCCGAACGGATGTAGGGCTGGATTAAGGTGTGGCTAATGGTGGGTC
Source organism: Rhinolophus hipposideros (assembly GCF_964194185.1). Classification (NCBI taxonomy): domain Eukaryota; kingdom Metazoa; phylum Chordata; class Mammalia; order Chiroptera; family Rhinolophidae; genus Rhinolophus; species Rhinolophus hipposideros. The sequence goes on along the minus strand of NW_027669133.1, from coordinate 82,159 downwards.
CAGGGTGATTTCGTAGGACACGGGTTAGTGCTCTGGCTATTGGTAGGGCAAGGTGTACCGGTTGGCGACAGGCAAGTGCTAGGCTTCGGAATAGAGTGAGCACTGGGCGTTGGTCTAGGGCCCGAGGTAGGGCTAGTGGGAGCGGTAGGCGTAGCGCTGGGGTAGGCAAAGGGCAAGGGGTGGGTATCGGGGTAAACCTCGAAGTAGGCCTAGGACCAGGAGTGGGAGCTGTGGCTAGGGGTAGGGATGGGGGTGGGCCTATGGGTAGGGGGAGCTGTAGGGACTGGGGTAGGGGTAGGACCAGAGGTAGTGCTAGGCGTAGGCCTAGGGCGAGGGGTAGTGCTCGGGGTAACCTAACCCTAACCCTAACCCTAACCCTAACACTAACCCTAACCCTAACCCTAACTCTAACACCAACCCTAACCCTAACCCTAACCCTAAACCTAACCCTATACCTAACACCAACCCTAACCCTAACCCTAACCCTAACACCAATCCTAACCCTAACCCTAACCCTAACACCAACCCTAACCCTAACCCTAACCCTAACCCTAACCCTATGCCTAACACGAACCCTAACCCTAACCCTAACCCTAACCCTAACACCAACCCTAACCCTAAACCAACCCTAACCCTAAACGTAACACCAACCCTAACCCTAACCCAAACACTAACCCTAACACCAACCCTAACCCTAACCCTAACCCTAACCCTAACACCAACCCTAACCCTAACCCTAACCCTAACTCTAATCCTAACCCTAACCCTAACACCAACCCTAACCCTAACCCTAACCCTAACCCTAACACCAACCCTAACACTAACCCTAACCCTAACCCTAACCCTAACCCTAACACCAACCCTAACCCTAACCCTAACCCTAACCCTAACACCAACCCTAATCCTAATCCTAATTCTAACCCTAAAGCTAACATCAACCCTAACCCTAACCCTAACCCTAACCCTAACCCTAACACCAACCCTAACCCTAACCCTAACCCTAACCCTAACCCTATGCCTAACACGAACCCTAACCCTAACCCTAACCCTAAACCTAACCCTAACCCTAACACCAACCCTAACCCTAATCCTAATCCTAACCCTAACCCTAACCCTAACACTAACCCTAACATTAACCCTAACCCTAACACCAACCCTAACCCTAACCCTAACCATAACCCTAAACCTATACCTAACACCAACCCTAACCCTAACCCTAACCCTAACCCTAACACCAACCCTAACCCTAACCCTAACCCTAACACCAACCCTAACCCTAATCCTAACCCTAACCCTAACCCTAACACCAACCTTAACCGTAACCCTAACCCTAACCCTAACCCTAACCCTAACCCTAACACCAACCCTAACCCTAACCCTAACCCTAACCCTAACCCTAACACCAACCCTAACCCTAACCCTAACCCTAAACCCTAATCCTAACCCTAACCCTAACCCTAACCCTAACCCTAACCCTAACCCTAACAAGGGCAAGGTTTACTGGTCAGCGACGGGCAAGTTCTAGGCCTCGGACTAGAAGGAGGCATGGGCGTTGGTCTAGGGCTTGAGCTAGGGCTAGTGAGAGCGGTAGGCGTAGCGCTGGGGTAGGCATAGGGCAAGGGGTGGGTGTCGAGGTAAACCTCGAGTAGGCCTAGAGCCAGGAATGGGAGCTGTGGCTAGTGGTAGGGTTGGGGGTGGGCCTATGGGTAGGGGGAGCTGTAGGGCCAGGGTAGTGGTAGGAACAGAGGTAGTGCTAGGCGTAGGCCTAGGGCGAGGGGTAGTGCTCGGGGTAGGGTTAGTTGAAGGGCTAGTGTTTGGCAGAGGCCCACGGGCAGTGTTAGGGTTAGGGCTCATGTTAAGCCTAGGACTAGTGGTAGTGGTAGTGGTTGGCCGAGGACGAGGGGTAGGTGTCACGAAATGGCTCCGGGTAGTTTTAGGACTCCGAACGGATGTAGGGCTGGATTAGGGTGTGGCTAATGGTGGGTCCAGGGTGATTTCGTAGGACACGGGTTAGTGCTCTGGCTATTGGTAGGGCAAGGTGTACCGGTTGGCGACGGGCAAGTGCTAGGCTTCGGACTAGAGTGAGCACTGGGCGTTGGTCTAGGGCCCGAGGTAGGGCTAGTGGGAGCGGTAGGCGTAGCGCTGGGGTAGGCAAAGGGCAAGGGGGGGGTGTCGGGGTAAACCTCGAAGTAGGCCTAGGACCAGGAGTGGGAGCTGTGGCTAGGGGTAGGGATGGGGGTGGGCCTATGGGTAGGGGGAGCTATAGGGACTGGGGTAGTGGTAGGACCAGAGGTAGTGCTATGCGTAGGCCTAGAGCGAGGGGTAGTGCTCGGGGTAACCTAACCCTAACCCTAACCCTAACCCTAACACTAACCCTAACCCTAACCCTAACTCTAACACCAACCCTAACCCTAACCCTAACCCTAACCCTAACCCTATACCTAGCACCAACCCTAACCCTAACCCTAACCCTAACACCAACCCTAACCCTAACCCTAACACCAACCCTAACCGTAACCCTAACCCTAACCTTAACACCAACCCTAACCCTAACCCTAACCCTAACCTTAACACCAACTCTAACCCTAATCCTAACCCTAACCCTAACCCTAACACCAACCCTAACCAAAACCCTAACCCTAACCCTAACACCAACCCTAACCCTAACCCTAACCCTATGCCTAACACTAACCCTAACCCTAACCCTAACCCTAACACCAACCCTAACCCTAACCCTAACCCTAACCCTAACACCAACCCAAACCCTAACCCTAACCCTAACCTTAACACCAACTCTAACCCTAATCCTAACCCTAACCCTAACCCTAACACCAACCCTAACCAAAACCCTAACCCTAACCCTAACACCAACCCTAACCCTAACCCTAACCCTAACCCTAACCCTATGCCTAACACGAACCCTAACCCTAACCCTAACCCTAACCCTAACACCAACCCTAACCCTAACGCCAACCCTAACCCTAATCCTAAACCTAACCCTAACCCTAACCCTAACACTAACCCTAACCCTAACCCTAACACCAACCCTAACCCTAACCCTAACCCTAACCCTATACCTAACACCAAACCTAACCCTAACCCTAACCCTAACCCTAACACCAACCCTAACCCTAGCCCTAACCCTAACACCAACCCTAACCCTAATCCTAACCCTAACCCTAACCCTAACCCTAACACCAACCCTAACCGTAACCCTAACCCTAACCCTAACCCTATGCCTAACACGAACCCTAACCCTAACCCTAACCCTAACCCTAACACCAACCCTAACCCTAACCCTTACCCTAACCCTAAACGTAACACCAACCCTAACCCTAACCCAAACCCTAACCCTAACACCAACCCTAACCCTAACCCTAACCCTAACCCTAACACCAACCCTACAGAACTTTAACTTTAAATTTAACTTTAACGTGAATTTAACGGTAACTTGAACTTTAACTCTAACTGTAACTTGTAACCGTAACTGTAAGTATAACTTTAACTTTAACCACCACCGCCCGCTCCCCACGGCCTGCCCCCCACCCCCACCCCCCCCACCCGTCCCACCCCCACCCACTCCCCCACCCCCACCCCCCCCCCCCCCCCACCCTCCCCCTCCCCCACCCACCCTAACCCTACCCCTACCCACCCTAACCAACCCTAACCCTAACCCTACCCCTCATCCCCCACCAACCTAACCTCCCTACCCTAACCCACCCTACACACCCTAACCCTAACACTAACCCACACCTACCCTAACCGACCCTAACCCTAACCCTAACCTAACACCCTAACAACCCTAACACCAACCCTAACACCACCCTACCCCTAACCCCAACCCTAACCCTAACCCTAACCCTAACCCTAACCCTAACCCCTAACCCATAACACCAACCCTAACCCTATTCTAACCCTAACACCAACCCTAACCCTAATCCTAACCCTAACCCTAAACCTAACATCAACCCCTAACCCTAACCCTAACCCTAACCCTAACACCAACCCTAACCCTAACCCTAACCCTAACCCTATGCCTAACACGAACCCTAACCCTAAACCTAACCCTAACCCTAACACCAAACCTAACCCTAATCCTAATCCTAACCCTAACCCTAACCCTAACCCTAACACCAACCCTAACCCTAACCCTAAACCTAACCCTAAACGTAACACCAACCCTAACCCTAACCCAAACCCTAACCCTAACACCAACCCTAACCCTAACCCTAACCCTAACCCTAACACCAACCCTAACCCTAACCCTAACCCTAACTCTAACCCTAACCCTAACCCTAACACCAACCCTAACCCTAACCCTAACCCTAACACCAACCCTAACCCTAACCCTAACCCTAACCCTAACCATAACACCAACCCTAACCCTAATTCTAACCCTAACCCTAACACCAACCCTAACCCTAATCCTAACCCTAACCCTAAACCTAACATCAACCCTAACCCTAACCCTAACCCTAACCCTAACACCAACCCTAACCCTAACCCTAACCCTAACCCTAAACCTATGCCTAACACGAACCCTAACCCTAAACCTAACCCTAACCCTAACACCAAACCTAACTCTAATCCTAATCCTAACCCTAACCCTAACCCTAACACTAACCCTAACCCTAACCCTAACCCTAACACCAACCCTAACCCTAACCCTAACCCTAACCCTATACCTAACACCAACCCTAACCCTAACCCTAACCCTAACCCTAACCCTAACACCAACCCTAACCCTAACCCTAACCCTAACCCTAACACCAACCCTAACCCTAATCCTAACCCTAACCCTAACCCTAACCCTAACACCAACCCTAACCGTAACCCTAACCCTAAACCTAACCCTAACCATAACACCAACCCTAACCCTAACCCTAACCCTAACCCTAACACCAACCCTAACACTAACCCTAACCCTAAACCCTAATCCTAACCCTAACCCTAACCCTAACCTTAACCCTAACCATAACAAGGGCAAGGTTTACTGGTCAGCGACGGGCAAGTTCTAGGCCTCGGACTAGAAGGAGGCATGGGCGTTGGTCTAGGGCCCGAGGTAGGGCTAGTGAGAGCGGTAGGCGTAGCGCTGGGGTAGGCATAGGGCAAGGAGTGGGTGTCGAGGTAAACCTCGAGTAAGCCTAGAGCCAGGAGTGGGAGCTGTGGCTAGTGGTAGGGTTGGGGGTGGGCCTATGGGTAGGCGGAGCTGTAGGGCCAGGGTAGTGTTAGGAACAGAGGTAGTGCTAGGCGTAGGCCTAGGGCGAGGGGTAGTGCTCGGGGTAGGGTTAGTTGAAGGGCTAGTGGTTGGCAGAGGCACACGGGCAGTGTTAGGGTTAGGGCTCATGTTAAGCCTAGGACTAGTGGTAGTGGTAGGGGTTGGCCGAGGACTAGGGGTAGGTGTCACGAAATGGCTCCGGGTAGTCCTAGGACTCCGAACGGATGTAGGGCTGGATTAGGGTGTGGCTAATGGTGGGTCCAGGGTGATTTCGTAGGACACGGGTTAGTGCTCTGGCTATTGGTAGGGCAAGGTGTACCGGTTGGCGACAGGCAAGTGCTAGGCTTCGGAATAGAGTGAGCACTGGGCGTTGGTCTAGGGCCCGAGGTAGGGCTAGTGGGAGCGGTAGGCGTAGCGCTGGGGTAGGCAAAGGGCAAGGGGTGGGTATCGGGGTAAACCTCGAAGTAGGCCTAGGACCAGGAGTGGGAGCTGTGGCTAGGGGTAGGGATGGGGGTGGGCCTATGGGTAGGGGGAGCTGTAGAGACTGGGGTAGGGGTAGGACCAGAGGTAGTGCTAGGCGTAGGCCTAGCGCGAGGGGTAGTGCTCGGGGTAACCTAACCCTAACCCTAACCCTAACCCTAACACTAACCCTAACCCTAACCCTAACTCTAACACCAACCCTAACGCTAACCCTAACCCTAACCCTAACCCTATACCTAACACCAACCCTAACCCTAACCCTAACCCTAACACCAACCCTAACCCTAACCCTAACCCTAACCCTAACCCTAACCCTAACCCTAACCCTAACACCAACCCTAACCCTAACCCTAACCCTAACCCTAACACCAACCCTAACCCTAATCCTAATCTTAACCCTAACCCTAACCCTAACACTAACCCTAACCCTAACCCTAACCCTAACACCAAACCTAACCCTAACCCTAACCCTAACCCTAACCCTATACCTAACACCAACCCTAACCCTAACCCTAACCCTAACCCTAACACCAATTCTAACCCTAACCCTAACCCTAACACCAACCATAACCCTAATCCTAACCCTAACCCTAACCCTAACACCAACCCTAACCGTAACCCTAACCCTACCCTAACCCTAACCCTATGCCTAACACGAACCCTAACCCTAACCCTAACCCTAACCCTAACACCAACCCTAACCCTAAACCTAACCCTAACCCTAAACGTAACACCAACCCTAACCCTAACCCAAACACTAACCCTAACACCAACCCTAACCCTAACCCTAACCCTAACCCTAACACCAACCCTAACCCTAACCCTAACCCTAACTCTAATCCTAACCCTAACCCTAACACCAACCCTAACCCTAACCCTAACCCTAACCCTAACACCAACCCTAACACTAACCCTAACCCTAACCCTAACCCTAACACCAACCCTAAACCTAACCCTAACCCTAACCCTAACACCAACCCTAACCCTAATCCTAATTCTAACCCTAAAGCTAACATCAACCCTAACCCTAACCCTAACCCTAACCCTAACCCTAACACCAACCCTAACCCTAACCCTAACCCTAACCCTAACCCTATGCCTAACACGAACCCTAACCCTAACCCTAACCCTAAACCTAACCCTAACCCTAACACCAACCCTAACCCTAATCCTAATCCTAACCCTAACCCTAACCCTAACACTAACCCTAACATTAACCCTAACCCTAACACCAACCCTAACCCTAACCCTAACCATAACCCTAAACCTATACCTAACACCAACCCTAACCCTAACCCTAACCCTAACCCTAACACCAACCCTAACCCTAACCCTAACCCTAATACCAACCCTAACCCTAATCCTAACCCTAACCCTAACCCTAACCCTAACACCAACCTTAACCGTAACCCTAACCCTAACCCTAACCCTAACCCTAACCCTAACACCAACCCTAACCCTAACCCTAACCCTAACCCTAACCCTAACACCAACCCTAAACCTAACCCTAACCCTAAACCCTAATCCTAACCCTAACCCTAACCCTAACCCTAACCCTAACCCTAACCCTAACAAGGGCAAGGTTTACTGGTCAGCGACGGGCAAGTTCTAGGCCTCGGACTAGAAGGAGGCATGGGCGTTGGTCTAGGGCCCGAGCTAGGGCTAGTGAGAGCGGTAGGCGTAGCGCTGGGGTAGGCATAGGGCAAGGTGTGGGTGTCGAGGTAAACCTCGAGTAGGCCTAGAGCCAGGAATGGGAGCTGTGGCTAGTGGTAGGGTTGGGGGTGGGCCTATGGGTAGGGGGAGCTGTAGGGCCAGGGTAGTGGTAGGAACAGAGGTAGTGCTAGGCGTAGGCCTAGGGCGAGGGGTAGTGCTCGGGGTAGGGTTAGTTGAAGGGCTAGTGTTTGGCAGAGGCCCAGGGGCAGTGTTAGGGTTAGGGCTCATGTTAAGCCTAGGACTAGTGGTAGTGGTAGGGGTTGGCCGAGGACTAGGGGTAGGTGTCACAAAATGGCTCCGGGTAGTTTTAGGACTCCGAACGGATGTAGGGCTGGATTAGGGTGTGGCTAATGGTGGGTCCAGGGTGATTTCGTAGGACACGGGTTAGTGCTCTGGCTATTGGTAGGGAAAGGTGTACCGGTTGGCGACGGGCAAGTGCTAGGCTTCGGACTAGAGTGAGCACTGGGCGTTGGTCTAGGGCCCGAGGTAGGGCTAGTGGGAGCGGTAGGCGTAGCGCTGGGGTAGGCAAAGGGCAAGGGGGGGGTGTCGGGGTAAACCTCGAAGTAGGCCTAGGACCAGGAGTGGGAGCTGTGGCTAGGGGTAGGGATGGGGGTGGGCCTATGGGTAGGGGGAGCTATAAAGACTGGGGTAGTGGTAGGACCAGAGGTAGTGCTAGGCGTAGGCCTAGAGCGAGGGGTAGTGGGTAGTGCTCGGGTAACCTAACCCTAACCCTAACCCTAAACCTAACACTAACCCTAACCTAACCCTAACTCTAACACCAACCCTAACCCTAACCCTAACCCTAACCCTAACCCTATACCTAACACCAACCCTAACCCTAACCCTAACCCTAACACCAACCCTAACCCTAACCCTAACCCTAACAGCAACCCTAACCCTAATCCTAACCCTAACCCTAACCCTAACCCTAACACCAACCCTAACCGTAACCCTAACCCTAACCCAAAACCAACCCTAACCCTAACCCTAACCTTAACACCAACTCAACTAACATCTAACCTAACCCTAACCCTAACCCTAACACCAAAACAACCCTACCCAAAACCCAACTATCACCTAACCCAACACCACCCTATACCTAACCCTAACCTAACACGAACCCTAACCCTAACCCTAACCTAACACCAACCCTAACCCTAACCCTAACCCTAACCCTAACACCAACCCTAACCCTAACCCTAACCCTAACCTTAACACCAACTCTAACCCTAATCCTAACCCTAACCCTAACCCTAACACCAACCCTAACCAAAACCCTAACCCTAACCCTAACACCAACCCTAACCCTAACCCTAACCCTAACCCTATGCCTAACACGAACCCTAACCCTAACCCTAACCCTAACCCCTAACACCAACCCTAACCCTAACGCCAACCCTAACCCTAATCCTAATCCTAACCCTAACCCTAACCCTAACACTAACCCTAACCCTAACCCTAACACCAACCCTAACCCTAACCCTAACCCTATACCTAACACCAAACCTAACCCTAACCCTAACCCTAACCCTAACACCAACCCTAACCCTAGCCCTAACCCTAACACCAACCCTAACCCTAATCCTAACACTACCCTAACCCTAACCCTAACACCAACCCTAACCGTAACCCTAACCCTAACCCTAACCCTAACCCTATGCCTAACACGAACCCTAACCCTAACCCTAACCCCAACCCTAACACCAACCCTAACCCTAACCCTTACCCTAACCCTAAACGTAACACCAACCCTAACCCTAACCCAAACCCTAACCCTAACACCAACCCTAACCCTAACCCTAACCCTAACCCTAACACCAACCCTAACCGTAACCCTAACCCTAACTCTAACCCTAACCCTAACCCTAACACCAACCCTAACCCTAACCCTAACCCTAACCCTAACACCAACCCTAACCCTAACCCTAACCCTAACCCTAACCCTAACCCTAACCCTAACCCTAACCCTAACCCTAACACAACCCTAACCTAAACCTACCTAACCCTAACACCAACCCTAACCCTAATCCTAACCCTAACCCTAAAGCTAATATCAACCCTAACCCTAACCCTAACCCTAACCCTAACAACCAACCCTAACCCTAACCCTAACCCTAACCCTAACCCCTATGCCTAAGACGGACCCTAACCCTAAATCTAACCCTAACCCTAACACCAATTCTAACCTAATCCATAATCCTAACCCTAACCCTAACACTAACCCTAACCCTAACCCTAACCCTAACCCTAACACCAACCCTAACCCTAACCCTAACCCTAAACCTAACCCTATACCCCAACCTAACCCTAACCCTAACCCTAACACCACCTAACCCTAACACCACCCTAACCTTAACCCTAACCCTAACACCAACCCTAACCCTAATCCTAACCATAATCCTAACCCTAACCCTAACACCAACCCTAACCGTAACCCTAACCCTAACCCTAACACCAACCCTAACCCTAATCCTAACCCTAACCCTAACCCTAACCCTAACACCAACCCTAACCAAAACCCTAACCCTAACCCTAACACTAACCCTAACCCTAACCCTAAACCCTAACCCTAACCCTAACCCTATGCCTAACACGAACCCTAACCCTAACCCTAACCCTAAACCTAACCCTAACCCTAACACCAACCCTAACCCTAATCCTAATCCTAACCCTAACCCTAACCCTAACCCTAAACCTATACCTAACACCAACCCTAACCCTAACCCTAACCCTATCCCTAACACCAACCCTAACCCTAACCCTAACCCTAACACCAACCCTAACCCTAATCCTAACCCTAACCCTAACCCTAACCCTAACACCAACCCTAACCGTACCCTAACCCTAAACCTAACCCTAACCCTAACCCTAATCCTATACCTAACACCAACCCTAACCCTAACCCTAACCCTAACACCAACCTAACCCTAACCCTAACCCTAACTCTAACCCTAACCCTAACACCAACCCTAACCCTAATCCTAACCCTAACCTTAACACCAACTCTAACCCTAATCCTAACCCTAACTCCTAGCCCAAAAACCAACCCTAACCAAAACCCTAACCCTAACCCTAACACCAACCCTAACCTAACCCGAACCCTAACCCTAACCCTATGCCTAACACGAACCCTAAACCTAACCCTAACCCTAAACCTAACCCTAACCCTAACACCAACCCTAACCCCTAATCCTAATCCTAACCCTAACTCTAACCCTAACACTAACCCTAACCCTAACCCTAACCCTAACAACAACCCTAACCCTAACCCTAACCCTAACCCCTAACCCTAACCCTATACCTAACACCAACCCTAACCCTACCCTAACCCTAACCCTACACCAACCCTAACCCTAATTTAACCCTAATCCTAACCCTAACCCTAACACCAACCCTAACCTTAACCTACCCTAACCCTAACCCTAACCCTATGCCTAACACGAACCCTAACCATAACCCTAACCCTAACCCTAACACCAACCCTACCCCTAACCCTAACCCTAACGTAACACCAACCCTAACCCTAACCCAAACCCTAACCCTAACACCAACCCTAACCCTAACCCTAACCCTAACCCTAACACCAACCCTAAACCTAACCCTAACCCTAACCCCACCAACCCTAACCCTAACCCTAACCTAACACCAACCCTAACCCTAATCCTAACCCTAACCCTAACCCTAACCCTAACACCAACCCTAACCGTAACCCACCTAACCCTAACCCTAACCCTAACACCAACCCTAACCCTAACCCTAACCCTAACCCTAACACCAACCCTAACCCTAACCCTAACCCTAACCCTAACTAGTAACACCAACCCTAACCCTAACCCTAACCCTAACCCTAACCCTAACTTTAACCTCCCTAACCCTAACCCTAACCCTAACCCAAACCTAACAAAACCCTAACCCTAACCCTAACCTTAACACCAACCTCTAACCCTAACCCTAACCCTAACCCTAACCCTAACACCAACCCTAACCAAAACCCTAACCCTAACCCTAACACCAACCCTAACCCTAACCCTAACCCTAAACGTAACACCAACCCTAACCCTAACCCAAACCCTAACCCTAACACCAACCTAACCCTAACCCTAACCCTAACCCTAACACCAACCCTAAACCTAACCCTAACCCTAACCCTAACACCAACCCTAACCCTAACCCTAACCCTAACACAACCCTAACCCTAATCCTAACCCTAACCCTAACCCTAACCCTAACACCAACCCTAACCGGAACCCTAACCCTAACCCTAACCCTAACCCTAACACCAACCCTAACCCTAACCCTAACCCTAACCCTAACACCAACCCTAACCCTAACCCTAACCCTAAACCCTAATCCTAACCCTAACCCTACCCTAACCCTAACCCTAACCCTAACAAGGGCAAGGTTTACTGGTCAGCGACGGGCAAGTTCTAGGCCTCGGACTAGAAGGAGGCATGGGCGTTGGTCTAGGGCCCGAGCTAGGGCTAGTGAGAGCGGTAGGCGTAGCGCTGGGGTAGGCATAGGGCAAGGGGTGGGTGTCGAGGTAAACCTCGAGTAGGCCTAGTGCCAGGAGTGGGAGCTGTGGCTAGTGGTAGGGTTGGGGTGGGCCTATGGGTAGGGGGAGCTGTAGGGCCAGGGTAGTGGTAGGAACAGAGGTAGTGCTAGGCGTAGGCCTAGGGCGAGGGGTTGTGCTCGGGGTAGGGTTAGTTGAAGGGCTAGTGTTTGGCAGAGGGCCACGGGCAGTGTTAGGG
>NW_027669133.1:52500-57500 GCF_964194185.1 Rhinolophus hipposideros | reverse complement strand
GGTCAGCGACGGGCAAGTTCTAGGCCTCGGACTAGAAGGAGGCATGGGCGTTGGTCTAGGGCCCGAGCTAGGGCTAGTGAGAGCGGTAGGCGTAGCGCTGGGGTAGGCATAGGGCAAGGAGTGGGTGTCGAGGTAAACCTCGAGTAAGCCTAGAGCCAGGAGTGGGAGCTGTGGCTAGTGGTAGGGTTGGGGGTGGGCCTATGGGTAGGCGGAGCTGTAGGGCCAGGGTAGTGATAGGAACAGAGGTAGTGCTAGGCGTAGGCCTAGGGCGAGGGTTAGTGCTCGGGGTAGGGTTAGTTGAAGGGCTAGTGGTTGGCAGAGGCACACGGGCAGTGTTAGGGTTAGGGCTCATGTTAAGCCTAGGACTAGTGGTAGTGGTAGGGGTTGGCCGAGGACTAGGGGTAGGTGTCACGAAATGGCTCCGGGTAGTCCTAGGACTCCGAACGGATGTAGGGCTGGATTAGGGTGTGGCTAATGGTGGGTCCAGGGTGATTTCGTAGGACACGGGTTAGTGCTCTGGCTATTGGTAGGGCAAGGTGTACCGGTTGGCGACAGGCAAGTGCTAGGCTTCGGAATAGAGTGAGCACTGGGCGTTGGTCTAGGGCCCGAGGTAGGGCTAGTGGGAGCGGTAGGCGTAGCGCTGGGGTAGGCAAAGGGCAAGGGGTGGGTATCGGGGTAAACCTCGAAGTAGGCCTAGGACCAGGAGTGGGAGCTGTGGCTAGGGGTAGGGATGGGGGTGGGCCTATGGGTAGGGGGAGCTGTAGGGACTGGGGTAGGGGTAGGACCAGAGGTAGTGCTAGGCGTAGGCCTAGGGCGAGGTGTAGTGCTCGGGGTAACCTAACCCTAACCCTAACCCTAACCCTAACCCTAACCCTAACCCTAACTCTAACACCAACCCTAACCCTAACCCTAACCCTAACCCTATACCTAACACCAACCCTAACCCTAACCCTAACCCTAACCCTAACACCAACCCTGACCCTAACCCTAACCCTAACACCAACCCTAACCCTAATCCTAACCCTAACCCTAACCCTAACCCTAACCCTAACACCAACCCTAACCGTAACCCTAACCCTAACCCTAACACCAACCCTAACCCTAACCCTAACCCTAACCTTAACACCAACTCTAACCCTAATCCTAACCCTAACCCTAACCTTAACACCAACCCTAACCAAAACCCTAACCCTAACCCTAACACCAACCCTAACCCTAACCCTAACCCTAACCCTAACCCTATGCCTAACACGAACCCTAACCCTAACCCTAACCCTAACACCAACCCTAATCCTAACCCTAACCCTAACCCTAACCCTAACCCTAACACCTACCCTAACCCTAACCCTAACCCTAACCTTAACACCAACTCTAACCCTAATCCTAACCCTAACCCTAACCCTAACAACAACCCTAACCAAAACCCTAACCCTAACCCTAACACCAACCCTAACCCTAACCCTAACCCTAACCCTAACCCTATGCCTAACACGAACTCTAACCCTAACCCTAACCCTAACTCTAACACCAACCCTAACCCTAACACCAACCCTAACCCTAGTCCTAATCCTAACCCTAACCCTAACCCTAACACTAACCCTAACCCTAACCCTAACCCTAACACTAACCCTAACCCTAACCCTAACCCTAACCCTAACCCTATACCTAACACCAACCCTAACACTAACCCTAACCCTAACCCTAACACCTACCCTAACCCTAACCCTAACCCTAACACCAACCCTAACCCTAATCCTAACCCTAACCCTAACCCTAACCCTAACACCAACCCTAACCGTAACCCTAATTCTAACCCTAACCCTAACCCTATGCCTAACACGAACCCTAACCCTAACCCTAACCCTAAACCTAACACCAACCCTAACCCTAACCCTAACCCTAACCCTAAACGTAACACCAACCCTAACCCTAACCCAAACCCTAACCCTAACACCAACCCTAACCCTAACCCTAACCCTAACCCTAACACCAACCCTAACCCTAACCCTAACCCTAAACCCTAATCCTAACCCTAACCCTACCCTAACCCTAACCCTAACCCTAACAAGGGCAAGGTTTACTGGTCAGCGACGGGCAAGTTCTAGGCCTCGGACTATTAGGAGGCATGGGCGTTGGTCTAGGGCCCGAGCTAGGGCTAGTGAGAGCGGTAGGCGTAGCGCTGGGGTAGGCATAGGGCAAGGGGTGGGTGTCGAGGTAAACCTCGAGTAGGCCTAGAGCCAGGAGTGGGAGCTGTGGCTAGTGGTAGGGTTGGGGGTGGGCCTATGGGTAGGGGGAGCTGTAGGGCCAGGGTAGTGTTAGGAACAGAGGTAGTGCTAGGCGTAGGCCTAGGGCGAGGGGTAGTGCTCGGGGTAGGGTTAGTTGAAGGGCTAGTGTTTGGCAGAGGGCCACGGGCAGTGTTAGGGTTAGGGCTCATGTTAAGCCTAGGACTAGTGGTAGTGGTAGGGGTTGGCCGAGGACTAGGGGTAGGTGTCACGAAATGGCTCCGGGTGGTTTTAGGACTCCGAACGGATGTAGGGCTGGATTAGGGTTTGGCTAATGGTGGGTCCAGGGTGATTTCGTAGGACACGGGTCAGGGCTCTGGCTATTGGTAGGGCAAGGTGTACCGGTTGACGACGGGCAAGTGCTAGGCTTCGGACTAGAGTGAGCACTGGGCGTTGGTCTAGGGCCCGAAGTAGGGCTAGTGGGAGCGGTAGGCGTAGCGCTGGGGTAGGCAAAGGGCAAAAGGTGGGTGTCGGGGTAAACCTCGAAGTAGGCCTAGGACCAGGAGTGGGAGCTGTGGCTAGGGGTAGGGATGGGGGTGGGCCTATGGGTAGGGGGAGCTGTAGGGACTGGGGTAGGGGTAGGACCAGAGGTAGTGCTAGGCGTAGACCTAGGGCGAGGGGTAGTGCTCGGGGTAACCTAACCCTAACCCTAACCCTAACCCTAACCCTAACCCTAACCCTAACCCTAACACCAACCCTAACCCTAACCCTAACCCTAACCTTAACACCAACTCTAACCCTAATCCTAACCCTAACCCTAACCCTAACACCAACCCTAACCAAAACCCTAACCCTAACCCTAACACCAACCCTAACCCTAACCCTAACCCTAACACGAACCCTAACCCTAATCCTAACCCTAACCCTAACCCTAACCCCAACACCAACCCTAACCGTAACCCTAACCCTAACCCTAACCCTAACCCTATGCCTAACACGAACCCTAACCCTAACCCTAACCCTAACCCTAACACCAACCCTAACCCTAACCCTAACCCTAACCTAAACGTAACACCAAACCTAACCCTAACCCAAACCCTAACCCTAACACCAACCCTAACCCTAACCCTAACCCTAACCCTAATACCAACCCTAACCCTAACCCTAACCCTAGGCCTAACACGAACCCTAACCCTAAACCTAACCCTAACCCTAACACCAACCCTAACCCTAATCCTAATCCTAACCCTAACCCTAACCCTAACACTAACCCTAACCCTAACCCTAACCCTATACCTAACACCAACCCTAACCCTAACCCTAACCCTAACCCTAACCCTAACACCAACCCTAACCCTAACCCTAAACCTAACCCTAACCCTAACCCTAACCCAAACACCAACCCTAACCCTAACCCTAACCCTAACCCTAACACCAACCCTAACCCTAATCCTAACCCTAACCCTAACCCTAACAACAACCCTAACCCTAACCCTAACCCTAACCCTAACACCAACCCTAACCCTAACCCTAACCCTAACCCTAACCCTATGCCTAACACGAACCCTAACCCTAACCCTAACCCTAACCCTAACACCAACCCTAACCCTAACACTAACCCTAATCCTAAACGTAACACCAACCCTAACCCTAACCCAAACCCTAACCCTAACACCAACCCTAACCCTAACCCTAACCCTAACCCTAACACCAACCCTAACCCTAACCCTAACCCTAACTCTAACCCTAACCCTAACACTAACACCAACCCTAACCCTAACCCTAACCCTAACCCTAACCCTAACCCTAACCATAACACCAAACCTAACCCTAATTCTAACCCTAACACCAACCCTAACCCTAATCCTAACCCTAACCCTAAACCTAACATCAACCCTAACCCTAACCCTAACCCTAACCCTAACACCAACCCTAACCCTAACCCTAACCCTAAACCTAACCCTAACCCTATGCCTAACACGAACCCTAACCCTAAACCTAACCATAACCCTAACACCAAACCTAACCCTAATCCTAATCCTAACCCTAACCCTAACCCTAACACTAACCCTAACCCTAACCCTAACCCTAACCCTAACACCAACCCTAACCATAACCCTAACCCTAACCCTAACGCTATACCTAACACCAACCCTAACCCTAACCCTAACCCTAACCCTAACACCAACCCTAACCCTAACCCTAACCCTAACCCTATGCCTAACACGAACCCTAACCCTAACCCTAACCCTAACCCTAACACCAACCCTAACCCTAACCCTAACCCTAACCCTAAACGTAACACCAACCCTAACCCTAACCCAAACCCTAACCCTAACACCAACCCTAACCCTAACCCTAACCCTAACCCTAACACCAACCCTAACCCTAACCCTAACACTAACTCTAACCCTAACCCTAACCCTAACACCAACCCTAACCCTAACCCTAACCCTAACACCAACCCTAACCCTAACCCTAACCCTAACCCTAACCCTAACCATAACACCAACCCTAACCCTAATTCTAACCCTAACCCTAACACCAACCCTAACCCTAATCCTAACCCTAACCCTAAACCTAACATCAACCCTAACCCTAACCCTAACCCTAACCCTAACACCAACCCTAACCCTAACCCTAACCCTAACCCTAAACCTATGCCTAACACGAACCCTAACCCTAAACCTAACCCTAACCCTAACACCAAACCTACCTCTAATCCTAATCCTAACCCTAACCTTAACCCTAACACTAACCCTAACCCTAACCCTAACC
>NW_027669133.1:30000-37500 GCF_964194185.1 Rhinolophus hipposideros | reverse complement strand
CTGTGGCTAGTGGTAGGGTTGGGTTGGGCCTATGGGTAGGCGGAGCTGTAGGGCCAGGGTAGTGGTAGGAACAGAGGTAGTGCTAGGCGTAGGCCTAGGGCGAGGGGTAGTGCTCGGGGTAGGGTTAGTTGAAGGGCTAGTGGTTGGCAGAGGCACACGGGCAGTGTTAGGGTTAGGGCTCATGTTAAGCCTAGGACTAGTGGTAGTGGTAGGGGTTGGCCGAGGACTAGGGGTAGGTGTCACGAAATGGCTCCGGGTAGTCCTAGGACTCCGAACGGATGTAGGGCTGGATTAGGGTGTGGCTAATGGTGGGTCCAGGGTGATTTCGTAGGACACGGGTTAGTGCTCTGGCTATTGGTAGGGCAAGGTGTACCGGTTGGCGACAGGCAAGTGCTAGGCTTCGGAATAGAGTGAGCACTGGGCGTTGGTCTAGGGCCCGAGGTAGGGCTAGTGGGAGCGGTAAGAGTAGCGCTGGGGTAGGCAAAGGGCAACGGGTGGGTATCGGGGTAAACCTCGAAGTAGGCCTAGGACCAGGAGTGGGAGCTGTGGCTAGGGGTAGGGATGGGGGTGGGCCTATGGGTAGGGGGAGCTGTAGGGACTGGGGTAGGGGTAGGACCAGAGGTAGTGCTAGGCGTAGGCCTAGGGCGAGGGGTAGTGCTCGGGGTAACCTAACCCTAACCCTAACCCTAACCCTAACACTAACCCTAACCCTAACCCTAACTCTAACACCAACCCTAACCCTAACCCTAACCCTAACCCTATACCTAACACCAACCCTAACCCTAACCCTAACCCTAACCCTAACACCAACCCTGACCCTAACCCTAACCCTAACACCAACCCTAACCCTAATCCTAACCCTAACCCTAACCCTAACCCTAACCCTAACACCAACCCTAACCGTAACCCTAACCCTAACCCTAACACCAACCCTAACCCTAACCCTAACCCTAACCCTAACAACAACCCTAACCAAAACCCTAACCCTAACCCTAACACCAACCCTAACCCTAACCGTAACCCTAACCCTAACCCTATGCCTAACACGAACTCTAACCCTAACCCTAACCCTAACCCTAACACCAACCCTAACCCTAACACCAACCCTAACCCTAGTCCTAATCCTAACCCTAACCGTAACCCTAACACTAACCCTAACCCTAACCCTAACACTAACCCTAACCCTAACCCTAACCCTAACCCTAACCCTATACCTAACACCAACCCTAACACTAACCCTAACCCTAACCCTAACACCTACCCTAACCCTAACCCTAACCCTAACACCAACCCTAACCCTAATCCTAACCCTAACCCTAACCCTAACCCTAACACCAACCCTAACCGTAACCCTAATTCTAACCCTAACCCTAACCCTATGCCTAACACGAACCCTAACCCTAACCCTAACCCTAACCCTAACACCAACCCTAACCCTAACCCAAACCCTAACCCTAACACCAACCCTAACCCTAACCCTAACCCTAACCCTAACACCAACCCTAACCCTAACCCTAACCCTAAACCCTAATCCTAACCCTAACCCTACCCTAACCCTAACCCTAACCCTAACAAGGGCAAGGTTTACTGGTCAGCGACGGGCAAGTTCTAGGCCTCGGACTATTAGGAGGCATGGGCGTTGGTCTAGGGCCCGAGCTAGGGCTAGTGAGAGCGGTAGGCGTAGCGCTGGGGTAGGCATAGGGCAAGGGGTGGGTGTCGAGGTAAACCTCGAGTAGGCCTAGAGCCAGGAGTGGGAGCTGTGGCTAGTGGTAGGGTTGGGGGTGGGCCTATGGGTAGGGGGAGCTGTAGGGCCAGGGTAGTGTTAGGAACAGAGGTAGTGCTAGGCGTAGGCCTAGGGCGAGGGGTAGTGCTCGGGGTAGGGTTAGTTGAAGGGCTAGTGTTTGGCAGAGGGCCACGGGCAGTGTTAGGGTTAGGGCTCATGTTAAGCCTAGGACTAGTGGTAGTGGTAGGGGTTGGCCGAGGACTAGGGGTAGGTGTCACGAAATGGCTCCGGGTGGTTTTAGGACTCCGAACGGATGTAGGGCTGGATTAGGGTGTGGCTATTGGTGGGTCCAGGGTGATTTCGTAGGACACGGGTCAGGGCTCTGGCTATTGGTAGGGCAAGGTGTACCGGTTGACGACGGGCAAGTGCTAGGCTTCGGACTAGAGTGAGCACTGGGCGTTGGTCTAGGGCCCGAAGTAGGGCTAGTGGGAGCGGTAGGCGTAGCGCTGGGGTAGGCAAAGGGCAAAAGGTGGGTGTCGGGGTAAACCTCGAAGTAGGCCTAGGACCAGGAGTGGGAGCTGTGGCTAGGGGTAGGGATGGGGGTGGGTCTATGGGTAGGGGGAGCTGTAGGGACTGGGGTAGGGGTAGGACCAGAGGTAGTGCTAGGCGTAGACCTAGGGCGAGGGGTAGTGCTCGGGGTAACCTAACCCTAACCCTAACCCTAACCCTAACCCTAACCCTAACCCTAACACCAACCCTAACCCTAACCCTAACCCTAACCTTAACACCAACTCTAACCCTAATCCTAACCCTAACCCTAACCCTAACACCAACCCTAACCAAAACCCTAACCCTAACCCTAACACCAACCTTAACCCTAACCCTAACCCTAACCCTAACCCTATGCCTAACACGAACCCTAACCTTAACTCTAACCCTAACCCTAACCCTATGCCTAACACGAAAACTAACCCTAACCCTAACCCTAAACCTAACCCTAACACCAACCCTAACCCTAACTCTAACCCTAACCCTAACACCAACCCTAACCCTAACCCTAACCCTAACACCAACCCTAACCCTAATCCTAACCCTAACCCTAACCCTAACCCTAACCCTAACACCAACCCTAACCGTAACCCTAACCCTAACCCTAACCCTAACCCTATGCCTAACACGAACCCTAACCCTAACCCTAACACTAACCCTAACACCAACCCTAACCCTAATCCTAACCCTAACCCTAACCCTAACCCTAACAGCAACCCTAACCCTAACCCTAACCCTAACCCTAACCCTAACCCTAACCCTAAACCTAACACCAACCCTAACCCTAACCCTAACCCTAACCCTAAACGTAACACCAACCCTAACCCTAACCCTAACCCTAATCCTAATCCTAACCCTAACCCTAACACCAACCCTAACCCTAACCCTAACCCTAACCCTAACACCAACCCTAACCCTAACCCTAACCCTAACCTTAACACCAACTCTAACCCTAATCCTAACCCTAACCCTAACCCTAACACCAACCCTAACCAAAACCCTAACCCTAAACCTAACACCAACCCTAACCCTAACCCTAACCCTAACCCTATGCCTAACACGAACCCTAACCCTAACCCTAACCCTAAACCTAACCCTAACCCTAACACCAACCCTAACCCTAATCCTAATCCTAACCCTAACCCTAACCCTAACACTAACCCTAACCCTAACCCTAACCCTAACACCAACCAAACCCTAACCCTAACCCTAACCCTAACCCTATACCTAACACCAACCCTAACCCTAACCCTAACCCTAACCCTAACACCAACCCTAACCCTAACCCTAACCCTAACACGAACCCTAACCCTAATCCTAACCCTAACCCTAACCCTAACCCTAACACCAACCCTAACCGTAACCCTAACCCTAACCCTAACCCTAACCCTATGCCTAACACGAACCCTAACCTAACCCTAACCCTAACCCTAACACCAACCCTAACCCTAACCCTAACCCTAACCTAAACGTAACACCAAACCTAACCCTAACCCAAACCCTAACCCTAACACCAACCCTAACCCTAACCCTAACCCTAACCCTAATACCAACCCTAACCCTAACCCTAACCCTAGGCCTAACACGAACCCTAACCCTAAACCTAACCCTAACCCTAAAACCAACCCTAACCCTAATCCTAATCCTAACCCTAACCCTAACCCTAACACTAACCCTAACCCTAACCCTAACCCTATACCTAACACCAACCCTAACCCTAACCCTAACCCTAACCCTAACCCTAACACCAACCCTAACCCTAACCCTAAACCTAACCCTAAACCTAACCCTAACCCAAACACCAACCCTAACCCTAACCCTAACCCTAACCCTAACACCAACCCTAACCCTAATCCTAACCCTAACCCTAACCCTAACAACAACCCTAACCCTAACCCTAACCCTAACCCTAACACCAACCCTAACCCTAACCCTAACCCTAACCCTAACCCTATGCCTAACACGAACCCTAACCCTAACCCTAACCCTAACCCTAACACCAACCCTAACCCTAACCCTAACCCTAATCCTAAACGTAACACCAACCCTAACCCTAACCCAAACCCTAACCCTAACACCAACCCTAACCCTAACCCTAACACCAACCCTAACCCTAACCCTAACCCTAACCCTAACTCTAACCCTAACCCTAACACTAACACCAACCCTAACCCTAACCCTAACCCTAACACCAACCCTAACCCTAACCCTAACCCTAACCCTAACCCTAACCATAACACCAAACCTAACCCTAATTCTAACCCTAACACCAACCCTAACCGTAATCCTAACCCTAACCCTAAACCTAACATCAACCCTAACCCTAACCCTAACCCTAACCCTAACACCAACCCTAACCCTAACCCTAACCCTAACCCTAACCCTATGCCTAACACGAACCCTAACCCTAAACCTAACCCTAACCCTAACACCAAACCTAACCCTAATCCTAATCCTAACCCTAACCCTAACCCTAACACTAACCCTAACCCTAACCCTAACCCTAACACCAACCCTAACCCTACCCCTAACCCTAACCCTAACGCTATACCTAACACCAACCCTAACCCTAACCCTAACCCTAACCCTAACACCAACCCTAACCCTAACCCTAACCCTAACCCTATGCCTAACACGAACCCTAACCCTAACCCTAACCCTAACCCTAACACCAACCCTAACCCTAACCCTAACCCTAACCCTAAACGTAACACCAACCCTAACCCTAACCCAAACCCTAACCCTAACACCAACCCTAACCCTAACCCTAACCCTAACCCTAACACCAACCCTAACCCTAACCCTAACACTAACTCTAACCCTAACCCTAACCCTAACACCAACCCTAACACTAACCCTAACCCTAACACCAACCCTAACCCTAACCCTAACCCTAACCCTAACCATAACACCAACCCTAACCCTAATTCTAACCCTAACCCTAACACCAACCCTAACCCTAATCCTAACCCTAACCCTAAACCTAACATCAACCCTAACCCTAACCCTAACCCTAACCCTAACACCAACCCTAACTCTAACCCTAACCCTAACCCTAAACCTATGCCTAACACGAACCCTAACCCTAAACCTAACCCTAACCCTAACACCAAACCTAACTCTAATCCTAATCCTAACCCTAACCCTAACCCTAACAATAACCCTAACCCTAACCCTAACCCTAACACCAACCCTAACCCTAACCCTAACCCTAACCCTATACCTAACACCAACCCTAACCCTAACCCTAACCCTAACCCTAACACCAACCCTAACCCTAACGCTAACCCTAACCCTAACACCAACCCTAACCCTAATCCTAACCCTAACCCTAACCCTAACCCTAACACCAACCCTAACAGTAACCCTAACCCTAACCCTAACCCTAACCATAACACCAACCCTATCCCTAACCCTAACTCTACCCCTAACACCAACCCTAACACTAACCCTAACCCTAAACCCTAATCCTAACCCTAACCCTAACCCTAACCTTAACCCTAACCATAACAAGGGCAAGGTTTACTGGTCAGCGACGGGCAAGTTCTAGGCCTCGGACTAGAAGGAGGCATGGGCGTTGGTCTAGGGCCCGAGCTAGGGCTAGTGAGAGCGGTAGGCGTAGCGCTGGGGTAGGCATAGGGCAAGGAGTGGGTGTCGAGGTAAACCTCGAGTAAGCCTAGAGCCAGGAGTGGGAGCTGTGGCTAGTGGTAGGGTTGGTGGTGGGCCTATGGGTAGGCGGAGCTGTAGGGCCAGGGTAGTGGTAGGAACAGAGGTAGTGCTAGGCGTAGGCCTAGGGCGAGGGGTAGTGCTCGGGGTAGGGTTAGTTGAAGGGCTAGTGGTTGGCAGAGGCACACGGGCAGTGTTAGGGTTAGGGCTCATGTTAAGCCTAGGACTAGTGGTAGTGGTAGGGGTTGGCCGAGGACTAGGGGTAGGTGTCACGAAATGGCTCCGGGTAGTCCTAGGACTACGAACGGATGTAGGGCTGGATTAGGTTGTGGCTAATGGTGGGTCCAGGGTGATTTCGTAGGACACGGGTTAGTGCTCTGGCTATTGGTAGGGCAAGGTGTACCAGTTGGCGACAGGCAAGTGCTAGGCTTCGGAATAGAGTGAGCACTGGGCGTTGGTCTAGGGCCCGAGGTAGGGCTAGTGGGAGCGGTAGGCGTAGCGCTGGGGTAGGCAAAGGGCAAGGGGTGGGTATCGGGGTAAACCTCGAAGTAGGCCTAGGACCAGGAGTGGGAGCTGTGGCTAGGGGTAGGGATGGGGGTGGGCCTATGGGTAGGGGGAGCTGTAGGGACTGGGGTAGGGGTAGGACCAGAGGTAGTGCTAGGCGTAGGCCTAGGGCGAGGGGTAGTGCTCGGGGTAACCTAACCCTAACCCTAACCCTAACCCTAACCCTAACACTAACCCTAACCCTAACCCTAACTCTAACACCAACCCTAACCCTAACCCTAACCCTAACCCTATACCTAACACCAACCCTAACCCTAACCCTAACCCTAACCCTAACACCAACCCTGACCCTAACCCTAACCCTAACACCAACCCTAACCCTAATCCTAACCCTAACCCTAACCCTAACCCTAACCCTAACACCAACCCTAACCGTAACCCTAACCCTAACCCTAACACCAACCCTAACCCTAACCCTAACCCTAACCTTAACACCAACTCTAACACTAATCCTAACCCTAACCCTAACCCTAACACCAACCCTAACCAAAACCCTAACCCTAACCCTAACACCAACCCTAACCCTAACCCTAACCCTAACCCTAACCCTATGCCTAACACGAACCCTAACCCTAACCCTAACCCTAACACCAACCCTAATCCTAACCCTAACCCTAACCCTAACCCTAACCCTAACACCTACCCTAACCCTAACCCTAACCCTAACCTTAACACCAACTCTAACCCTAATCCTAACCCTAACCCTAACCCTAACAACAACCCTAACCAAAACCCTAACCCTAACCCTAACACCAACCCTAACCCTAACCGTAACCCTAACCCTAACCCTATGCCTAACACGAACTCTAACCCTAACCCTAACCCTAACCCTAACCGTAACCCTAACCCTAACCCTAACCCTAACCCTAACCCTAACACTAACCCTAACCCTAACCCTAACCCTAACCCTATACCTAACACCAACCCTAACACTAACCCTAACCCTAACCCTAACACCTACCCTAACCCTAACCCTAACCCTAACACCAACCCTAACC
>NW_027669133.1:22500-25000 GCF_964194185.1 Rhinolophus hipposideros | reverse complement strand
CCCTAACCCTAACCCTAACACCAACCCTAACCCTAACCCTAACCCTAACCTTAACACCAACTCTAACCCTAATCCTAACCCTAACCCTAACCCTAACACCAACCCTAACCAAAACACTAACCCTAACCCTAACACCAACCCTAACCCTAACCCTAACCCTAACCCTAACCCTATGCCTAACACGAACCCTAACCCTAACCCTAACCCTAAACCTAACCCTAACCCTAACACCAACCCTAACCCTAATCCTAATCCTAACCCTAACCCTAACCCTAACACCAACCCTAACCCTAACCCTAACCCTAACCCTAACCCTATACCTAACACCAACCCTAACCCTAACCCTAACCCTAACCCTAACACCAACCCTAACACTAACCCTAACCCTAACACGAACCCTAACCCTAATCCTAACCCTAACCCTAACCCTAACCCTAACACCAACCCTAACCGTAACCCTAACCCTAACCCTAACCCTAACCCTATGCCTAACACGAACCCTAATTTAACCCTAACCCTAACCCTAACACCAACCCTAACCCTAACCCTAACCCTAACCTAAACGTAACACCAAACCTAACCCTAACCCAAACCCTAACCCTAACACCAACCCTAACCCTAACCCTAACCCTAACCCTAATACCAACCCTAACCCTAACCCTAACCCTAGGCCTAACACGAACCCTAACCCTAAACCTAACCCTAACCCTAACACCAACCCTATCCCTAATCCTAATCCTAACCCTAACCCTAACCCTAACACTAACCCTAACCCTAACCCTATACCTAACACCAACCCTAACCCCAACCCTAACCCTAACCCTAACCCTAACACCAACCCTAACCCTAACCCTAAACCTAACCCTAACCCTAACCCTAACCCAAACACCAACCCTAACCCTAACCCTAACCCTAACCCTAACACCAACCCTAACCCTAATCCTAACCCTAACCCTAACCCTAACAACAACCCTAACCCTAACCCTAACCCTAACCCTAACACCAACCCTAACCCTAACCCTAACCCTAACCCTAACCCTATGCCTAACACGAACCCTAACCCTAACCCTAACCCTAACCCTAACACCAACCCTAACCCTAACCCTAACCCTAATCCTAAACGTAACACCAACCCTAACCCTAACCCAAACCCTAACCCTAACACCAACCCTAACCCTAATCCTAACCCTAACCCTAAACCTAACATCAACCCTAACCCTAACCCTAACATTAACCCTAACCCTAACCCTAACCCTAACACCAACCCTAACCCTAACCCTAACCCTAACCCTATACCTAACACCAACACTAACCCTAACCCTAACCCTAACCCTAACACCAACCCTAACCCTAACCCTAACCCTAACCCTAACACCAACCCTAACCCTAATCCTAACCCTAACCCTAACCCTAACCCTAACACCAACCCTAACAGTAACCCTAACCCTAACCCTAACCCTAACCATAACACCAACCCTATCCCTAACCCTAACCCTACCCCTAACACCAACCCTAACACTAACCCTAACCCTAAACCCTAATCCTAACCCTAACCCTAACCCTAACCTTAACCCTAACCATAACAAGGGCAAGGTTTACTGGTCAGCGACGGGCAAGTTCTAGGCCTCGGACTAGAAGGAGGCATGGGCGTTGGTCTAGGGCCCGAGCTAGGGCTAGTGAGAGCGGTAGGCGTAGCGCTGGGGTAGGCATAGGGCAAGGAGTGGGTGTCGAGGTAAACCTCGAGTAAGCCTAGAGCCAGGAGTGGGAGCTGTGGCTAGTGGTAGGGTTGGGGGTGGGCCTATGGGTAGGCGGAGCTGTAGGGCCAGGGTAGTGGTAGGAACAGAGGTAGTGCTAGGCGTAGGCCTAGGGCGAGGGGTAGTGCTCGGGGTAGGGTTAGTTGAAGGGCTAGTGGTTGGCAGAGGCACACGGGCAGTGTTAGGGTTAGGGCTCATGTTAAGCCTAGGACTAGTGGTAGTGGTAGGGGTTGGCCGAGGACTAGGGGTAGGTGTCACGAAATGGCTCCGGGTAGTCCTAGGACTCCGAACGGATGTAGGGCTGGATTAGGGTGTGGCTAATGGTGGGTCCAGGGTGATTTCGTAGGACACGGGTTAGTGCTCTGGCTATTGGTAGGGCAAGGTGTACCGGTTGGCGACAGGCAAGTGCTAGGCTTCGGAATAGAGTGAGCACTGGGCGTTGGTCTAGGGCCCGAGGTAGGGCTAGTGGGAGCGGTAGGCGTAGCGCTGGGGTAGGCAAAGGGCAAGGGGTGGGTATCGGGGTAAACCTCGAAGTAGGCCTAGGACCAGGAGTGGGAGCTGTGGCTAGGGGTAGGGATGGGGGTGGGCCTATGGGTAGGGGGAGCTGTAGGGACTGGGGTAGGGGTAGGACCAGAGGTAGTGCTAGGCGTAGGCCTAGGGCGAGGGGTAGTGCTCGGGGTAACCTAACCCTAACCCTAACCCTAACCCTAACACTAACCCTAACCCTAACCCTAACTCTAACACCA
>NW_027669133.1:15000-17500 GCF_964194185.1 Rhinolophus hipposideros | reverse complement strand
AACCCTAACCCTATGCCTAACACGAACCCTAACCCTAAACCTAACCTAACCCTAACACCAACCCTAACCCTAATCCTAATCCTAACCCTAACCCTAACCCTAACACTAATCCTAACCCTAACCCTAACTCTAACACCAACCCTAACCCTAACCCTAACCCTAACCCTAACCCTAACCTTAACACCAACCCTAACCAAAATCCTAACCCTAACCCTAACACCAACCCTAACCCTAACCCTAACCCTAACCCTAACCCTATGCCTAACACGAACCCTAACCCTAAACCTAACCCTAAACCTAACCCTAACCCTAACACCAACCCTAACCCTAATCCTAATCCTAACCCTAACCCTAACCCTAACACTAACCCTAACCCTAACCCTAACCCTAACACCAACCCTAAACCTACCCCTAACCCTAACCCTAACCCTATACCTAACAGCAACCCTAACCCTAACCCTAACCATAACCCTAACACCAACCCTAACCCTAACCCTAACACCAACCCTAACCCTAATCCTAACCCTAACCCTAACCCTAACCCTAACACCAACCCTAACCGTAACCCTAACACTAACCCTAACATTAACCCTAACACCAACCCTAACCCTAACCCTAACCCTAACCCTAACACCAACCCTAACCCTAACCCTAATCCTAAACCCTAAATCTAACCCTAACCCTAACCCTAACCCTAACCCTAACAAGGGCAAGGTTTACTGGTCAGCGACGGGCAAGTTCTAGGCCTCGGACTAGAAGGAGGCATGGGCGTTGGTCTAGGGCCCAAGCTAGGGCTAGTGAGAGCGGTAGGCGTAGCGCTGGGGTAGGCATAGGGCAAGGGGTGGGTGTCGAGGTAAACCTCGAGTAGGCCAAGAGCCAGGAGTGGGAGCTGTGGCTAGTGGTAGGGTTGGGGGTGGGCCTATGGGTAGGGGGAGCTGTAGGGCCAGGGTAGTGGTAGGAACAGAGGTAGTGCTAGGCGTAGGCCTAGGGCGAGGGGTAGTGCTCGGGGTAATCTAACCTAACCCTAACCCTAACCCTTACACTAACCCTAACCCTAACCCTAACTCTAACACCAACCCTAACCCTAACCCTAACCCTAACCCTATCCCTAACACCAACCCTAACCCTAACCCTAACCCTAACACCAACCCTAACCCTAACCCTAACCCTAACCCTAACCCTAACACCAACCCTAACCCTAACCCTAACCATAACCTTAACACCAACTCTAACCCTAATCCTAACCCTAACCCTAACCCTAACACCAACCCTAACCAAAACCCTAACCCTAACCCTAACACCAACCCTAACCCTAACCCTAACCCTAACACTAACCCTAACCCTATGCCTAACACGAACCCTAACCCTAACCCTAACCCTAAACCTAACCCTAACCCTAACACCAACCCTAACCCTAATCCTAATCCTAACCCTAACCCTAACCCTAACACTAACCCTAACCCTAACCCTAACCCTAACACCAACCCTAACCCTAACCCTAACCCTAACCCTAAACCTATGCCTAACACCAACCCTAACCCTAACCCTAACCCTAACCCTAACTCTAACACCAACCCTAACCCTAACCCTAACCCTAACCCTAACCCTAACCCTATACCTAACACCAACCCTAACCCTAACCCTAACCCTAACACCAACCCTAACCCTAACCCGAACCCTAACTCTAACCCTAACACCAACCCTAACCCTAACCCTAACCCTAAACTTAACACCAACTCTAACTTTAATCCTAACCCTAACCCTAACCCTAACACCAACCCTAACAAAAACCCTAACCCTAACTCTAACACCAACCCTAACCCTAACCCTAACCCTAACCCTAACCCTATGCCTAACACGAACCCTAACCCTAACCCTAACCCTAAACCTAACCCTAACCCTAACACCAATCCTAACCCTAATCCTAATCCTAACCCTAACCCTAACCCTAACACTAACCCTAACCCTAACCCTAACCCTAACACCAACCCTAACCCTAACCCTAACCCTAACTTTAACCCTATACCTAACACCAACCCTAAACCTAACCCTAACCCTAACACCAACCCTAACCCTAACCCTAACCCTAACACCAACCCTAACCCTAACCCTAACCCTAACCCTAAACGTAACACCAACCCTAACCCTAACCCAAACCCTAACCCTAACACCAACTTTAACCCTAACCCTAACCCTAACCCTAACACCAACCCTAACCCTAACCCTAACCCTAACCCTAACCCTAACCCTAAAACCAACCCTAAACCTAACCCTAACCCTAACCCTAACACCAACCCTAACCCTAATCCTAACCCTAACCCTAAAGGTAACATCAACCCTAACCCTTACCCTAACCTTAACCCTAACACCAACCCTAACCCTAAACCTAACCCTAACCCTATGCCTAACACGAACCCTAACCCTAAACCTAACCCTAACCCTAACACCAACCCTAACCCTAATCCTAATCCTAACCCTAACCCTAACCCTAACACTAACC
>NW_027669133.1:0-2500 GCF_964194185.1 Rhinolophus hipposideros | reverse complement strand
ATCCTAACCCTAACCCTAACCCTAACCCTAACCCTATACCTAACACCAACCCTAACCCTAACCCTAACCCTAACCCTAACACCAACCCTAACCCTAACCCTAACCCTAACACCAACCCTAACCCTAATCCTAACCCTAACCCTAACCCTAACCCTAACTCCAACCCTAACCGTAACCCTAACCCTAACCCTAACATTAACCCTAACACCAACCCTAACCCTAACCCTAACCCTAACCCTAACACCAACCCTAACCCTAACACTAACCCTAAACCCTAATCCTAACCCTAACCCTAACCCTAACCCTAACCCTAACCCTAACAAGGGCAAGGTTTACTGGTCAGCGACGGGCAAGTTCTAGGCCTCGGACTAGAAGGAGGCGTGGGCTTTGGTCTAGGGCCCAAGCTAGGGCTAGTGAGAGCGGTAGGCGTAGCGCTGGGGTAGGCATAGGGCAAGGGGTGGGTGTCGAGGTAAACCTCGAGTAGGCCTACAGCCAGGAGTGGGAGCTGTGGCTAGTGGTAGGGTTGGGGGTGGGCCTATGGGTAGGGGTAGCTGTAGGGCCAGGGTAGTGGTAGGAACAGAGGTAGTGCTAGGCGTAGGCCTAGGGCGAGGGGTAGTGCTCGGGGTAGGGTTAGTTGAAGGGCTAGTGTTTGGCAGAGGCCCACGGGCAGTGTTAGGGTTAGGGCTCATGTTAAGCCTAGGACTAGTGGTAGTGGTAGGGGTTGGCCAAGGACTAGGGGTAGGTGTCACGAAATGGCTCCGGGTAGTCATAGGACTCCGAACGGATGTAGGGCTGGATTAGGGTGTGGCTAATGGTGGGTCCAGGGTGATTTCGTAGGACACGGGTTAGGGCTCTGGCTATTGGTAGGGCAAGGTGTACTGGGTGGCGACGGGCAAGTGCTAGGCTTCGGACTAGAGTGAGCACTGGGCGTTGGTCTAGGGCCCGAGGTAGGGCTAGTGGGAGCAGTAGGCCTAGCGCTGGGGTAGGCAAAGGGCAAGGGGTGGGTGTCGGGGTAAACCTCGAAGTAGGCCTAGGACCAGGAGTGGGAGCTGTGGTTAGGGGTAGGGATGGGGGTGGCCTATGGGTAGGGGGAGCTGTAGGGACTGGGGTAGAAGTAGGACCAGAGGTAGTGCTAGGCGTAGGCCTAGGGCGAGGGGTAGTGCTTGGGGAAACCTAACCCTAACCCTAACCCTAACCCTATACCTAACACCAACCCTAACCCTAACCCTAACCCTAAACCTAACCCTAACCCTAACCCTAACCCAAAACCTAACACCAACCCTAACCCTAAACCTAACCCTAACCCTAACTCTAACCCTAACACCAACCCTAACCCTAACCCTAACCCTAAACCCTAACCCTAACCCTAACACTAACCCTAAACCTAACCCTAACCCCAACCCTAACCCTAACCCTAACCCCTAACCCTAACCCTAACCCTAACCCTAACCCTTACCCCTAACCCTAACCTTAAACCTAACCCTAAACGTAACCCCAACACTAACACCAACCCTAACCCTAACCCTAACCCTAACACCAACCCTAAACCTAACCCTAACCCTAACCCTAACCCTAACCCAAAACCTAACACCAACCCTAACCCTAAACCTAACCCTAACCGTAACTCTAACCCTAACACCAACCCTAACCCTAACCCTAACCCTAAACCCTAACCCTAACACTAACCCTAATCCTAACCCTAACCCTAACCCTAACCCTAACCCTAACCCTAACACCAACCCTAACCCTAAACCTAACCCTAACCCTAACCCTAACCCTAACACCAACCCTAACCCTAATCCTAACCCAAACCCTAACGCTAACCCTATCCCTAACCCTAACCAACCCTAACCCTAACCCTAACCCTAACCCTAACCCTAACCCTAAACCTAACACCAACCCTAACCCTAACCCTAACCCTAACCTTAACACCAACTCTAACCCTAATCCTAACCCTAACCCTAACCCTAACACCAACCCTAACGAAAACCCTAACCCTAACCCTAACACCAACCCTAACCCTAACCCTAACCCTAACCCTAACCCTAACCCTAACCCTATGCCTAACACGAACCCTAACCCTAACCCTAACCCTAAACCTAACCCTAACCCTAACACCAACCCTAACCCTAATCCTAATCCTAACCCTAACCCTAACCCTAACACTAACCCTAACCTTAACCCTAACCCTAACACCAACCCTAACCCTAACCCTAACTCTAACCCTAAACCTATACCTAACACCAACCCTAACCCTAACCCTAACCCTAAACAAACCCTAACCCTAACCCTAACCCTAACACCAACCCTAACCCTAATTCTAACCCTAACCCTAACCCTAACCCTAACACCAACCCTAACCGTAACCCTAACCCTAACCCTAACCTTAACCCTAACACCAACCCTAACCCTAAACCTAACCCTAACCCTAACACCAACCCAACCCTAACCCTAACCCTAAACCCTAATCCTAACCCTAATTCTAACCCTAACCCTAACC
>NW_027669134.1:0-2500 GCF_964194185.1 Rhinolophus hipposideros | reverse complement strand
CTAACCTAACCCCTAACCCTAACACTAACCCAAACCCTAACCCTAAACCTAACACCAATCCTAACCCTAACCCTAACCCTAACACCAACCCTTATCCTAACCCTAAGCCTAACCCCTAACCCTAACCCTAACCCTAACCCTAACCCTAACCTAACCCTAACCCTAACACCAACCCTAACCCTAACCCTAACACTAACCCTAACCTAACCCTAACCTTAACCCTAAGACTAAACCTAACACAAACCCTAACCCTAACCCCTAACCCTAACCCTAACCTAACCCTAACCCTCACACCAACCCTAACCCTAACCCTAACAGTAACCCTAACCTAACCCCTAACCCTAACCCTAACCCTAACCCTAACACCAACCTCAAACCTAACCCTAACCCTAACCCTAACCCTAACCGTAACACTAACACCAACCTCAACCCTAACCCTAACCCTAACCCCTAACCCTAACCCTAACCCTAACCATAACCCTAACCCTAACAGTAACCCTAACTTAACCCCTAACCCTAACCCTAACCCTAAAACCAACCTCAACCCTAACCCTAACCCTAACCCTAAACCTAACCCTAACACCAACCTCAACCCTAACCATAACCCTAACCCCTAACCCTAACCCTAACCCTAACCCTAACCCTAACCTAACCCTAACCCTAACACCAACCCTAACCCTAACCCTAACCCTAACCCTAATTGTAACCCTAACCCGTAACCCTAACCCTAAACCGAACACCAACCCTAAACCTAACCCTAACACCAACCTCAACCCTAACCCTAACCTTAACCCTAACCCTAACCCTAACACCAACCTCAACCCTA
Source organism: Rhinolophus hipposideros (assembly GCF_964194185.1). Taxonomy (NCBI): domain Eukaryota; kingdom Metazoa; phylum Chordata; class Mammalia; order Chiroptera; family Rhinolophidae; genus Rhinolophus; species Rhinolophus hipposideros. The sequence goes on along the minus strand of NW_027669134.1, from coordinate 1,674 downwards.
ACCCTAACCCTAACCCCTAACCCTAACCCTAACCCTAACCCTAACCCTAACCTAACCCTAACCCTAACACCAACCCTAACCCTAACCCTAACCCTAACCCTAATTCTAACCCTAACCATAATCATAACCCTAACCCTAACCCTAATCCTAACACCAACCCTAACCCTAACCCTAACAGTAACCCTAACCTAACCCCTAACCCTAACCCTAACCCTAACCCTAACACCAACCTCAACCCTAACCCTAACCCTAACCCTAACCCTAACCCTAACCCTAACACCAACCTCAACCCTAACCCTAACCCTAACCCCTAACCCTAACCCTAACCCTAACCGTAACCCTAACCTAACCCTAACCCTAACACCAACCCTAACCTTAACCCTAACCCTAACACCAACCCAAACCCTAACACTAAGCCTAACCGCTAACCCTAACCCTAACCCTAACCCTAACCTTCACACCAACCTCAACCCTAACCCTAACCCTAAACCTAACCCTAACCCTAACCCTAACCCTAACCCTAACCTAACCCTAACCCTAACACCAACGCTAACCCTAACCCTAACACTAACCCTAACCTAACCCCTAACCCTAACCCTAACCCTAACCCTAAACCTAACCCTAACCCTAACCCTAACCCTAACCCTAACCTAACCCTAACCCTAACACCAACGCTAACCCTACCCCTAACACTAACCCTAACACTAACCCTAACCTAACCCTAACCTTAACACTAACCCTAAACCTAACACAAACCCTAACCCTAACCCTAACCCTAACCCTAACCCTAACCCTAACCCTAACAGTAACCCTAACCTAACCCCTAACCCTAACCCTAACCCTGACCCTAACACCAACCTCAACCCTAACCCTAACCCTAACCCTAACCCTAACACCAACCTCAACCCTACCCATAACCCTAACCCCTAACCCTATCCCTAACCCTAACCCTAACCCTAACCTAACCCTAACCCTAACACCAACCCTAACCCTAACCCTAACCCTAACCCTAATTCTAACCCTAACCCTAACCCTAACCCTAAACCGAACACCAACCCTAACCCTAACCCTAACACCAACCTCTACCCTAACCCTAACCTTAACCCTAACCCTAACCCTAACCCTAACACCAACCTCAACCCTAACCCTAACACCTAACCCTAACCCTAACCCTAACCCTAACCCTAACCTAACCCTAACCCTAACACCAACCCTAACCCTAACCCTAACCCTAATTCTAACCCTAACCCTAATCATAACCCTAACCCTAACCCTAATCCTAACACCAACCCTAACCATAACCCTAACACTAACCCTAACCTAACCCCTAACCCTAACAGTAACCCAAACCCTAAACCTAAACCTAACACCAACCCTAACCCTAACCCTAACCCTAACACCAACCCTTATCCTAACCCTAAGCCTAACCCCTAACCCTAACCCTAACCCTAAACCTAACCTTCACACCAACCTCAACCCTAACCCTAAACCTAACCCCTAACCCTAACCCTAACCCTAACCCTAACCCTAACCTAACCCTAACCCTAACACCAACCCTAACCCTAACCCTAACAGTAACCCTAACCTCACCCCTAACCCTAACCCTAACCCTCACCCTAACACCAACCTCAACCCTAACCCTAACCCTAACCCTAACCCTAACACCAACCTCAA
>NW_027669135.1:0-26046 GCF_964194185.1 Rhinolophus hipposideros | reverse complement strand
ACCAAAAACAAAATGTGTTAGCAAAATACAAGTGTTCCAAAGAATAGGAGATAAACACTATGAAAATACACAGGTCCACCACCTTGCTAGACTTTCCAGGAATCCAGTAATCTGATATCCCCTCAAAATGAAAGAAAAATAGAAGGTTATGTCTAGAACTCAAAGGATTCTACAGGATTCTTATTAAAAGTCAAAACAGTAAAACTAAAGAAAAACAAAAACAAAAAAAGTAAAAGTTAATTCCAAATCATTCTTCTGAGGTTAGGACTACAAAGAGCTCACACCCATTAGAAATGAAGTTTTACCTCACCACAGCAGAAAAAGAACTTTGACCTTTAGGATTCCTTTACCACCAAGGCCAAAGGCAAGGGAAACAATACAGTTTGCAGAAGAAGAAGAATCAGTTATATACACGAGAACTTGCGTAATACAGGAATATTTTCTTCCATATTTATTTAGTATATGTTTGATTGTATTAATGATTTACCTTTCTCCTTTCTCTTTCCTAACACATTATATAAAAATTATTGATGCTAACTAACAATAATTTAGTCTTTAGTTTATGGAATTTTAGGTAAGGATGTGACTAAAGTAGAAGATGAATTAACATCACTAACATAATAGTGTCTGTGGGAGTTTTACTTTTGAGGAAAAGATGGCAAAATTTTTGTTTTTTAAAGATTGCCTCTTATTATGTGGAAATATAAAGTCGCAACTGTTTTCTGCATGTAAGTTGAAATATGAGTAGAAAAGGCTTTGAAATGGGGTGAACTGTTCTATTATTTACCTATAATTTTCAGTCTCATACCTGACCTTCGTAACCTGCTCTTTTATGCTAGGGCAAGGAGTCTATAAACAACTTTCCCAGACCCCCTTGCCAGATCATTAGGCATTAGGTTCTGCCACCAGGAGGCCCTGGAATGACCTTGGAAAGAAGGAGAAGAAAAGGAAATAATTTCCTGCTTCTGATTTGTCAGAATCCCTTCAACAGCAGTTAACAAATGCAGGTTCAATATCTTTCAGTACAATATCTTTCAGAACAAGCCACGTAGCATGACTTCAGTGGTCCCAACACTAGCCAAAGGACACTTCCTCTAATGTCTCAGCAGGAGCTGCCTGGCCCCCATTCACAACTCCTTCATGATCCCAGTCTCTGAAACTGTGGTTCCTCACCCACTGTCTTAGCTCCTGAGACAGTGGCAGCTCCTGAAGTGACGGCTACTATCCAGATAGTTGGAGCTTTTGAGGAAGTAGCTTCCTCCTCACTTCTAAATTGTGGTAACAACTTCTCCCTGCTGTTTTCCCAGATTTACAGATAATAGCAGCTTCCTGCCGTTACTATTCTCTCATTCTTTTAGTTCTTCCAGATTTCTAACACAGATATAACCAGTTTCCTGGATTACACCCCCACTTCTTGAGATACTTTGCATAGTTCCTTTGTTCCTGAGCAGAAAATAACTAAAACCATTGCTAAAGGCACAAGGTGTTTTTCAGGGGATGAGAATCAGGTATTTATAGAGTAATCTAATATATTTCACTATCTGATATGTGTTTCTAGGACTATGCCTATCTCCATAGAGAATAACATTAAGTCACTATTACCAAGTATTACGATTAAAAGTACCTCATACAATTAAAAGTGCATCCCCCGTGCATCAATAGCATGTGCAAAGTGACAAAAAGAAGGATGTGAAGAAGAGACAAAGCATCTCTAAGAGCCTCAAGAGCAGAAATGAAATAGAGTAGGAGACCTCCTGCAGAGAGAAACAAAGAAGTCTTAAAAACACTTAAATAGAATGAGGGTGAACTGTTGCAATATTGATGTCATTACAAGACAGAAGTTTGAAGTCAACTTGCTCAGGAAACTATTTCCCTCTCCTCTGTTCATCTAGGTGGTACTTTCCTACCGCTAGCATTTTATATTCCAGTTGTATTTTATTGTCTCATTTTCAATATCAGGATATAGTTAGCCTAACCTCACATTCTTAATAATCCTAGTATTTCCTGGATGCTGTTTAAAATATAGATGTAGACACAGAGACAGACTAAGACATAGACAATGTGGAGGAAAAGGGGGCCACATACTAAACCTGACAAGCTCAGGGGAGGCCAGCATGGCAGGCCCTGCAAATTCAGAGACGGAAATTAACCACATAGGATGGTCTGAACATAAAAATTCCTAACTAAAAGCAGGTGGTGGCCAGTAGTCATATCCTTGGCCTGCACCTTCCTTGACAAAGGTCAATCTTTACCTTAAGTGAGCCTGTCTTTTTGCATCTACCATGTTTCCCTGAAAATAAGACGTAGCTGGACAATCAGCTCTAATGTGTCTTTTGGAGCAAAAAGTAATATAAAACCCAGTCTTATTTTACTATAAGACTGGGTCTTTAATATAATATAATAATATAATATAATACAGTAAAATACAATACTGGGTCTTCTATTAATTTTTGCTCCAAAAGACACATTAGAGCTGATTGTCTGGCCAGGTCTTATTTTCGGGGGAAACACAGTATGATAACATGCCCTTGGAATGTCAGAGTAATCCCTTTCCGGACCCCTCAGGGCACAACCCACCCCACCAAAGCAGGGAACTACAGAACCCCTCATTGTTATTACCCCCCCATTACCATCTCTATGCTGTAAAATATTAACTATTAACTAACTATCCTGTACTCACCAATGTAAAAGAGGTATGTCACTCCAATTTACTTTTTATCTAATCCCAGAGATTTCCCTGCTTTGCTTTCTCCCATCTCCTTAATCTAACATCAATATATTTCATGTAATACTCCTCTTTCGACTCTAAAGTATAAAATAAGTTGCAAAACCGCCATTTTCCAGACTATTTTCTCAACCCATTGAGATTTTGCTTCCTGGCAATTGTCATCAGTTTGGCTCAAATAAACTGTTAAAAGCTTTCTCATAGCTGGGATTTTTTTTCATTGACAGCAAAGATATAGTTAATACCCAAATAATAATTGACAGTCCCCATCTGACATATGAGGGGCCTATTGTATGGACTACAGATTTATCCAAAATTTATTATTCAGTTCTTTTAGATAAACAAACATAGACTTTTATTTTTTTTTACATAGGAAGAAATAGTTTACTTGTAGACCATTAAACAAGATAATAAAATTGATATTTTTTTTAAAATTAAAGCATTGTGTAGTAGGATTTACTAGAGAATTGAAATTAATATTCTACTAAGTCTGGTTGCAGACTTCCTTCCAGAGCATCTATAGTGAGATAGTTGGAAAACTTATGATTTGGGGACACATTTAATTAACAGTATATTATCAGTGTTATCTTAAGCTGGCTATGTTTTTCTATATTTTTGCCTTTTGTTATTAATTGCTTTGCTTTAGTTTCATAGATGCCTGTTTAGTTTTCAGATTGAGCAAACAAGGCTGGCAAGCTGATAAAGTAGTCAGCAATTATGAAAGATAACTATGGATGCCATAAATGGATGATTTCACGTAAATATTATATATAGATTCAACGGCTTTAGGATTTGCACTAAAAGACAATGAAAAGTAAACAGAGTGACTGTGGGAGTTCCAGCTTTGACACAGGCAAAGAGGCAACTTTTGTTTTGGACCAATTCAAGACTGCTTCATCAATCGGGAGTAAGGAGTTGTATCTATGACAGGAGAATAGTAAAAGCACAGACAGCCATCAGGGTTCCAGAGTATCAGGTTGTTCTCATTCTTTGGTTTTTTTAAGGCTTTGTTTCTTTTATCATTTAGGGCTAACTTGCATGTGTCCATTTATAGACTGTCTCTTTGATGGGTCAGTCAGTGAACACGCAATTATTGAAAGGGGCTAGTGCCCTGTAAAGTGGGCCTGAGTGTGTTATGAGCAAGGTGTGAGATGATAGGAAACCAACTCCCTTATCTAGAGACCATGGGCCAGACCATCATGATATCTCACATAGCACAGGTGACATCTCAAAGAGGTACAATAAATTAGCCAAAGTATATTTGATCATTTGAAAAGTATCAAATGAATACATTAACAATTAAAAACATTCAAGAAATATTTTATTTAATTCACTAACGACGCAGGAGGAAATGCATTCTGTGCAGAATTCATGGTGCTGTAGATTCATCCTAGACTCTATTCTAATCATAGGGCTTTCCTGCTCCCTGGCACTGCAGACCAATTAGCGTGTGCGCTCCCTCTTCTCTCTCTCTCTCTCTCTCTCTCTCTCTCTCTCTCTCTCTCTCTCTCTCTCTCTCTCTCTCTCGCATGATATTATTGTATCAAAAGAAATTAGCCAAAAAGGGTAAGAGCCACAGCCTAGAGACACAACCCAGGCTTCTAGAGCCCTTAGAATGCAAGATCCATGGTGGATTTGAAAGAATAAGGGATTATCAAGGGGAAAAAGGCATAATATATATACCCTCTCAAGTACATGGAAAGGATTATATGTCCCTTGAATTACAAAGTAGAGATATCTGTAAAGAGCTGGAAATTTAGTCCTGCACTCAGTTGTTTTGTTTAATTATAGGAAATCTAAAGTATCCCATTAGTTGAGGCTTTATTGTATTATTAAGGGAAGGTTTTTAGGAATAGAAATGTCTCTGAAATATGAGAACCCTTTCTTGATGCTGTAGGTGAACTTATCTCCGAGTCATCATCTTCCCAACTCAGCTTTAACGTCTGGAATAGAGTTACTCCAGACACAACAGTTATTTAATCTCATTTCATTTCTCAATGTCAGGGCACATTAATATTTTAAAAATAGAAACAAAGTCCATAAGCTAAATTTTTATCTTATAAAAAATGCACGGACATATTTTTTAAAGTGACATGATTAATTTTATCATTATAATTTTATGTTCTGTGAAAGCAGCTAACAGTGGAAAGCTGAGGTTCTTCCCTCCATTATATCAGATTCTCGAATAACATTTGGCATATGGAAACCAACTCTTTTCTCAATTCATTTGACAACAGAAAATACCAAATGCAGTGCTGCGAGGATATTTAACTACAAAGATACTAAGAAAAAGAATGTATTTCTATAAATAAAAACAAATTTTTAAGAACTGTAGCTTCAAATTATTCAGAGTAAATGCATACAGTCACAATGTTTTATTTATTTCTTCATAATTTTCCTAAAATGCTGATGTTTAAATAGATTTGGGGTTTTCAAACATTAATAATTTTTAAAGGGAACATGAAATAATAATTGCAAAGGAGTTAACTCATGTGACACATTTCATTTTTTTTTCTTCACATGATAGATAACGGTATGTTTCAACTGAAAAAAAAACTTGTGGGGGCAAATACATCTCTCTTATATTCTTATGTTGTTGTTTGGTTGTTTTTTTTAAAAGAGGTATAAATAATATATAAAATTATATTAGTTTCAGGTGCTCAACATGATTCAATATTTGTATAGATTACCAAATGATCACCACAGTAACTCATTAATATCCATCACCTAACACAGTTACAAAAATTCTTTTTCCTTGAGATGAGAACTTTAGATTTACTCTTTTAGTAACCTTTAAATACGCATTACAGTGTTATAAACTATAGGAATCATGCTGTACCTTACATCCCCATGAATTACTTATTTTATAACTGTAAATTTGTACCTTTTGACCTCCTTTACCCATTTCATCCAACCCCCAATTTCACCTCTGGTAACCACCAATTTGTTCTCTGAATCTATCAGCTTCTTTGGAAAGAAGGGGATATTGTTTCATTTGTTTATTTATTTGTTTTAGATTCCACATATGAATAAAATCAGATAGTATTTGTCTTTCTCTGACTTATTTCACTTAGCATAATGCTTTGAGGTCCATCTATGTTGTTAAAAATGGTAACATTTCATTCTTTATGATGGCTGAATAATATTCCATTGTGTGTGTGTGTGTGTGTGTGTGTGTCACATTTTCTTTATTCATTCATCCATTGAAGGACACTTAGGTTGTTTCAATATGTTGGCTATTGTAAATAGTGCTGCAATGAACATGGAGGTGCTGCATATATCATTTCAAGTCAGTATTTTCATTTTCTTTGGATAAATACCCAGAAGTGGAATTCTGGATCACATGATAGTTTTAATTTTTGAGGAAAACCCATACTGTTTTCCATAGTAGCTGCGACAATCTACAATTTTACCAGTAGTGCACAAGGGTTCCCTTTTTACCACATCCTTATCAACACTTGTTAGTTCTTGTTTTTTTGATAATAGCCATTCTAACAGGTATAAGGTGATATCTCACTGTGGTTTTGATTTTCATTTCCCTGATGATTAGTGATGTTTATTAGTTTATAGGTCCCCTGTCTGAAGAGGTAGAGCCAGTATGTATCAGTGACACACAGGGTCCAGATTAGATACGGCATAGTTTTATGTCGCTAGACACTCATTATTCAGGGGGTTTTCTCCCACCTGCCACTGGAAATGTTCTATCAGTCAGATACCTTCACTGAATTATTTCCCAAAGTACACTCAATATATATTTTAAAAACTATCAGCACTACTACCCACCAACGAACATAATACCCATGTCCCTAGTAACTTTTAAACATCTAGTGAAGCATCTTCTCGTAAATTAGTAAGAGGAAATACATGCATCTTAGCAATAATCTAAGACATGTCTCCTAGTTGTTTCTCTAAGCTCTAGATTTCCATAGTGGAGGCTTAGTGTCCACTAAGAAAAGGTAAGAACAATGCTTCCTGAGACTGGAAGGCTGGGACTCAGACCCTCTACTTAATCTCTGCTTCAATTAGATTCACCATTTTTTCTCACCCCTTATTTTAAGTTCATGATAAAATAACACATCATTTAAGAGGACAGTTAAAAGATTCTATTATTTTTACAAGTTTAAAAATATTTTATTCTCAGTCTGATTATATCTAAAGGATGTTTTCCTTTCTTTTTCTTTTTCCTTCCTTTTTTTTGGCATCCTAATTGAAGAATATGTGTATACTGCATCTGACAAGTATGGGAACAAAGGCAGTGAACATACATACATATGTGTGAATCATAATTGCCTAATAATTATGTCTTTTCCTGAAATAAATTAGAAGTTTCAGGACAGCTGGAAGCTCTTCTCATACTGTTATTCTTTGGGGCACTGATTCAGTAAAGAGAAGACAACTATGTTCAGTAAAAATTAGTTGGCTTGTTCCCATCCATATTGAAAGCACATTAAATTCAGAATGATATTTATTTTTGGCTACTATGCTCAAATACCTGTGACTATGGGTAATATCTACTTACGGGGCAATTTAAAGCAACCTTTCAACAGGATCTTGAGAGTGAGCTGTGTTTTATGCACAGTGAGTGAAAATCAATGCTCTGTCTATGCTTATCACAGCATGTCACATCTCCGATTGAATCTTTTCAACCTGCTTTATCAGACATACAGCACAGGAATAAATTTATCTTTATACACTTTATATATGTCACCAAAAATAGCTTTGGGATCACTATAACCTAATGACCTAAGAATGTCCGATAAATGATTAAGCTGTGGTTGACAGTAAAACCGCACACTCTGTTCTTTATTATCTAAAGCACAGTATTTCTAGAGAGAATTGAGTTCCCCAGAAGTTCCTTCTAAAGTAATGCCCATGATATTCTAACACTTAGCCCAATGGAAAGTCTTCAGCTTTTAGTCCTAATTTTACTGATTTTTTTCTAGAAATCGACCATAAAGATCATTTTAATCATACTCATGGTGGGTTTTTTTCAAGGGACTAACCTAAATCACTTTGTTATTCTTGCCAAATTAAAAGTATCTAGAATCTATAAGTACCTCAAGATCAATTGTTTTGAAAAGAAAACAGTTTTATGGTTCTAGCCTGAGTTTAGAGAAAACAAATGGTATGTTCTATTGTTAAATTACTCAGATAAGCATCAAATAATAAAGAAGCTTTTTGTAAGTCAACATAACTAATTACATAAGTGGAAACAGTTGAGGAAAATCATTTTATCAAGACACATATAAATCACAAAATTATTTTGACCATTCAGGAACACTGCATTAATTCCAATAACTTTTCTAAGTCTATGATGCTATTGATATGCATTGTCACATTATGTTAACCCTGGAAGTTTGTCTATCACTTTATTTTTAAGCAGAATATGATAATATAGAGAAATGATACCTGAACTTATATATATATAACATGCTGCCCTGAATATTTGAAGGTGAAGTTATTGGTTCACCATTGTTAGCATATATATGACCACTGTTGTTCCATGAATGGAAATTGATTTGGGGTGATCCATACATGCTTTCTTATCGGGTTCTCCTTATAACCAAAGTCATATATCTGCAGGTCACGTGACCAGAGTACATGTGGCAACCTCTGATTACAGATACAAATAAAGCAAACTATCCATAAAAGAGGAAGCTTACTTTAGCCCCATCAATGTGATGCTTTAATCAATCTAGCAAACCTGTTTGACTCGTGGACGTAAATGAACACATAATATGAATGGAACACAAAATCATTTTTTTTTTGCCAACTCTAAGGAGAGCTGATCATCTAGGGAAACATTTTAAATAACTGGCAAGATATAGACGACCCACCTTGAACTGATTACTTTTTTTTTTCTTGCTTCATCCTCCACAATTTCCTCATTCATTAACAAACATATAGAGAGAGAGTATGCTGAGACAGCACTGTAGTAGATATAGTGGGGACAAAAATAAGCAAGTAATAATTTCTGCCCTCGAGGAAAAAACTGATTTAGTGGGAGAAAAGACAGGCAATAAATAGCAGCAAAAAAAAAAAAAATTGCAGTGCAAAATAATAAGTGCTTTCTGTTTAAATTGGGGAAAAGTTTGGATTTTCAAAAAAAAATTGATAGCCTTGATAGATGCCGAGGAATTAGCCAGGTATGGAAGGTCAAAAATGCCAGGCATTAAGCTGTCTTTTTAAACTTACATCCTCCCTATACTTTTTGGCTCAAATTGTGCCCCCCATGTCTGCTTCCCGGACTTTTTTCAATTCTCATGATAGCACAATTATAACGTCCTCTTTATTTACTCCCACCTCTCATTCTATATTGTAGCTTCTCTTTATTTGCTTTCAAATCCCTGTGGTCCATAACCTACATAAAGGGAAAGACTGCATTTGTCATTTTAATAGGAGTAACAATCCCAGTATCTTGAATTGTCCTGGCCAAAACCAGGAGCTCAGTAAATCATCGTTGAATTAAAGCTGATGGAAGAAACAGTTTGTGCAAGAGCACTAATGTGTGAAACAACATGACAAGAAGTAGGTATGTCTTGAGGAATACATGCCTACAGTGGGGTACAAGATAGAGAGGATTTGAATTCTCATCCTTGACAAGAGCTGTGACTGTTTTGTAATATAGAATAATGGGTTCAATTACATTTCTGAAGCTAAACTGCGTTGATTTTATCCTAACTCTACCATTTCCTATTTTACATTGGGAAAGATATTTAACCTCTCTATGTCTCATTTTCTTCATCTATAAAATATAGACCTCAGGATTTTGTGACGTTAAAGTGAACTAATCTATCTACACTTAAATGGTAATGTGGTAAGCACTCACTAAGTATTAGCTATGATTTCCAGGCCAACAAATTTGCTATTCTTCCTGAAAACTATGACGAGACTGAAGACCTTTAAGCAACCGTAAGATACAATGAACTTCCCTCTGTATCAGTCAGGATTCACTGCAGGAAATGGAAACCATCACTTATCAACCTCGTTGTTAGTTAGCTGTCTGAAAACCTTCCCCCAAGTTGTGATTTTCAAAGGTGTGAACATATCTTATTTATCTTTGATTCTATATCTTCCACATATTTGGGCACATAGTATAGGTTGGTGCAAAAGTAATTACAATTTAAGGATTAAAAATAATTGCAAAAACCGCAATTACTTTTGCACCGACCTAATAGTTCCTCAGTAACAATTAATTATCGAATAAATGCCTTTGGAATAAAGAAGAACCTTTTACTCAAACCTTTTTATTCTACTAAATTCTTTATAAAACCACGCCTCTGAGAATGAGTTAGGCAGGATCACTGCCATATCCTTTTGTGCCAAATAGTAGATGATATGTAAAAAGCAATCTAGAGTGACAGAAAATATAATTCAGACAAATCCGTGCAGAGTTGGAAGAGATTAGTAATGCAATTTAAAGCAATGCCACGTAAGTCACATCCCTTTGCCAATAAATTTTAAAAAGAAAGTAGGAACCATACATAGACTCATCCAAAACCACTGTAGGGATCAGCCTCCACTCCAGCAAGTCCTCCACATTTTTGCTCTTTGAGTTCCAGGTGTGTAATTATCAACTTGTTCATTTATTCAGGACACACACCTGCCAACAGCTGTCTCCAAAATAATCCAAATAGCTTTCTTTCGATGACTCTGGTTGTCCAAAATCAATGCTATGTTGCGGCATATGCTAAGTCTCTCAGGACAGCAAACAAACCACAGAGCAGCAATAGATAAATATCTTATTCCCAACCAAACATCATTCTAAACATGCAAGCCTGAATTTGTCACTCCATGGCCAAATCAGCTGTCCGTGGCTTTGTAGCCCATTGGTTCTAGAGATTCTTGCTATATATACACTTACAGATGAGACCATTTCAGAAGAATATCCACTGAGACCTTCAACTATAAAACTTTATTATATTGCCTACGGTGAGACTTTAACTGTACTTTAGAGCAATCTATTTTACAGAAAGATGTTTCTCTATATTAAAATCTGCCTCAAGGATCTGTCTCTGGTACCTGTACATAAAGTCCAGAAGAAAAATGTACAGTGCAGAGGAAGCAATTAGAAGAACAAGTTTAGGGTAGGAGAGAGTTAAAACAACCATAGTAGAAATCAATCTTCTCAAATCCCTACTGGAGAAAATTTCATTTCCTAGTTCAGAGCAGAGAATTTGAAAGAAAATATTAAGCCAAGTGCCATGTACCTGTGTTATTCATGGAGGAAATCCATGCTCAGATTTCCTTCAAGAGAACCTGTGGCAAGGAGTGAAGTTGACTGACAGGCTCTATCTGCAGCACCTTTAGATCCATTGAATCATTTACACCAGGCCATGCTTCTTCATGGCTGCTCCCAGCTCTTGACTGAGCACGATGGAGGCCAGAACATGATCTTGGTGCCCAATGCAGGATGAAAATCTGGCTTGGGAACTTCTCATAGGCCTGGCATGAACTTTCTCAGAATTAAGCTTCAATTTCAGTCTCTTCTTACCCAACTCTTCCTTCCTTCTATGCTTTTTCAGGTGTCAGACCTATATTTTAGTCTGAAAAGTTCTCCTTGCCTACTCTTGCTACCTCCCCTCTTATCTTTCACAGACATTTTCTCCAATAAAACTCTTCCATGTCTATACCCATTTTAGGTGTGCACTTCTTGGAAGACTTGAATCATCAAAGTTTGTGATGATATCAAAAGCAGAGAATTAGGCCTAGTTCCTGCTCAGATGGTATGCAGTTTAATGCAAGCATTAACTCGTGCATGGGTTAGCACTGCTGCTAATGTTTTGAGTCTCTGTATTCCTTAAAGATTTGAATTATTAAAGCATTCAGCGCAGAAGATGCTAAGTTCTCCTCCCCTTCATTCCTCTCAATAAAAAGAATGAGTTGAGCATTTGTTTTCAAGGTCCTCTCTCATACAATTGCCATTAATTACTCCCAGGAGATTGTATGAACCCAGGACATGATTGGGTCAATAAGTATTTGGGTACATTGAGGGATGTGAGATAAATAGAGAATCGGGGATGTCCAAGCACTGCTAAAGACCACACTTTAGAGAGCAAGTTGCTCACCTTCCCATAGACCATTGTTTGGGGCCATTGTCAATTGTCAAGGACACACTGCACTTTGATGATCAGAATGGATCATAGATTTGCTGGCTTCCTTGGTGCCACTAGCCTTGAAAATATTTTATAGACTTTTAGTACTAACAATGTAGGTCTAAGAGTAGTATCAAAAATCATATTTCAGTAGAAAATATTCTTTTCTCAGTGTGGGCATTCGGATTATTGATTTGCAGCCTATAAATTTATAATGAGAGCATATATATTCCTTTTTTTACGTTGTCTCCAAGATTATTACTTTTTGTTCCCTCCAGATATGTTCGATTTGTATACATGTATTACCATCTTGATATCAATAGATAAGGACAAAATATTTATCTACTACCTGAAAGCATGATTATAGTACATACATTTGTTGAAACTCAGCTTTCTCTCTTGTATGTTTTTATTTCATCATAGCCTTTTAGTTTCTGATGTTTCTCCTAAGTTTTTACTTCTTAAACTAAAAACGCCTGGAATTCTATTCCTTGGCATCTTATCACTATTTACTAGCTATTCATAAATGCCTAATCCTACGTCAGTCACCTCAAAAATAATGTAAGAGGGCATGAACCTTGATATATATATAGGATCAAATAATATTCAAGATATGCCTTCTGAGTGTATGAGACATAGGTATACGAGAATGAAGCTTATCTGGCATTTCCAGACCACCCAACTTTGTCCCTCTTCTGAACTCATCATCTTATCACATATTTGGACCTAGGCATGTGATTTCCTGAATCTTTAACAACAAAAGATTATTTACATCTTATCTCCCTACTAAATTGTAAATCTTTTTGAGAAGATATTATTCATATACTGCTGTATCCTCCCTCAGTAAAGTGGGAGGGAGTGATTTGTTATCTATAGCATACCCAGGCAGGAGTCAGCCTTGTTAAGACTTCATCTGAACTCCCATCTCTCCCAACATAGACTGAACAAAGTGGCCTGCCATGGGAGATGGTCATAGACTTTCTGCCAGGGCCAAAATGATGGCAGGGACAGTCTGAAAGGACGTCTCAATTACAAAAAAGAAACTGACTCTAAAAATGATCTAATATATAACATGGTACCTGAAATTAACAATACCGTACTATATTCTTAAAAGCTGCTAAGAGAGTAAATCTTAAATGTTTTCACTACAAAAAAACATATGGTAATTATGTGAGGTGGTTATGGGTGTGTTAATTAACATTATTGTGGTGATCATTTCACAATATATACATGTACCAAATCATTACTTTGTACACGTTAAATTTACACAATGCTATATTTCAATTATATCTCAATAAAGATAGAAAAACTGCTCTAAATCCTTTTCAAATACCACATATTTTACTTTTTACCTCTTGCTCTCATAGAGTAGACCACATTGGTCTGTCACTGCTGGTTCTGCACGTGCTAGTTAGAAAGCAGCAACTTTTCCAGGTTTCTCTGCTTAGAATTCTTTTCCTTAAAAATCCCAATTACTATTGTTCTGGTGATTCCTTTTAAATACACCAAACTTATTCCCAAGTCAAAGTTTCCACAGGATTTAACTTATGCCCGTTAAGCTGAGAGAATGTACACAGTGGGAACGTTTATATCAAGGACTGATCAAATAATCACCCATAGCAATTGATTCTCAAACTAGAGTCAGTATATTCTAAGGCATTCGAAAGTTCCTTATGAGATTATAACATTCTACTTTCCATTTTAATAATAACTAAAAAATTTAAGTAAGTATCTTCTAGATATGCACTGACTGGTAGCCACTAGTCATGACTATTAAAATTTAAATGTAAATTTATTTAAGTTAAATAAAATTAACACTCAGTTCTTCAGTCACACTAATCATATTTCAAATGCTTGTTGGCCATATGCGGCTAGTGTCTACCACATTAGACAGTGCAGATATAGGACATTTCCATTGTTGTAGAAAGTCTACTGGACAATGGTGTTCTGTATCATTTAAATAAAACTTTAATAACACTGTGTGTACAGCCACACAGTTTGGGTATTTTATTATCATTGCAACCTAAAGGAAAAAAATAACCAAAACAAATTAAAGTGTAAAAAACATATATATTCATGGGAAATGAAGAGCAAATGACACTGAGGGATGTTGTTTTAGTAAAGTACTGGGCGAAGAGAATATTCACATGTGGAATTCAAAAAAACATTTCCCAGAACATTTGAGTTTGCCATTTACATGTAAAAAATCAACTTTATCTAACAAATTAAATTATTTGAATTTTATTATTTAATAGTTGCATTTTATTGAATTTGTTATAGTTTTCATTTTCAAAGTCAAATATGAGTCATAGATATAAGAAGTCTATACCTATTTTATGTTCATGCATATTTAAATAACACCAAAATAAATATATATGTCAATAGTGAGAATTCTCAAAAATTTATTTTTTGTTTAAGGGAATGGTCCATTACATAAGTGTAAGAAACACTGAATTAACATGCAAAGTATACTAATAGCTGAGAGCAATTTTTGAATTGTGCATGATTAGCATTCCATACAAACTGATCCCCAGCAGTTGTGTGCTACTTTAGTTTTTTTCTTCAAGGCTTTATGTACTTGCATTCAAAGTTTACTCAGTTTGAGTTTGTTGAGTCTCTACCTTCTATTTTGTACTCAAGCTTCTATTTCAGCATTGGAAGTGATGAGATCCATATTCTATTTAAGAAAAAAAGATCATTTCACATCCCAGTACAAGGTTTTAAAAGTCTGAACAGCAGAGAGCCTGAAATCTCCTCCTGGGGAGATAGAAAGGGAATGAAGGAAAAGAAGATGCGTAGGTCCTTTCTGGACATTTCCAGCCTCTAAACTCCTTCCCCTTGAACTTGATGTAGTTAGTTACACGTTCCATTTTCAGCCTCAGAGCATTCCTCCATTTTGTTTTATTTTTTGCGTTCCCTGGGCTAGTAGGTGTTGTTTTTCTTCAACTTCATTATCAAGCATGTGCAACTAAAGATAAAATGAGGCACCAAAGCAGGCTTAATAATCTTCCACAGAGATTCAGAGGTTACTCGTAAGTTTTTTGGACATTTTTGCTCATAAAACAAGTCATACTTTATGGGGTTTGTTACTGGAAATATCACTGCACAATTTTATAAGTCAAGCAAGGAAGCTTAATGCTTTTATATTATAGTCCGATTTTTGGACTCTAAAGGATAAAATGGAACTCAGAGGAGAGCAGAATATGAAATTCCATAATCCTAGTTCAAAGGAATAGGATAAAATCTTCACTAGAAAAACATTTCTGTTTTTGTAAAAATGAACTTGGCTGTGAAAATAGCACGTGTGACACACACATACACAATCCTATAGCTATACATAGGTACCTTATATGAGAAAATAATGCATACATGTTTTATTACATTAATTACATATAGTATATGTATATGCTTAAATCTTCCTGGGTTTTCTGAGCAATTGTTAGACTGTTACATTAATTGGAAGCTGCACGATGAACTTTGTCATTCATTAGTTTTGTTTTTTATCTTTGGTTCAGTTAAATAAAGTCCTAAATATTTGTAGGTAATATCACATGGATTTTAATTATGATTTAATGTAAAGATACTCTGCCTTTCTGCTTTCATGAAAATTAAATCTTGATAAAGGTTTTATAGCAAAGTGAAATTCTTTGAATATTCAATCACTGACCTATAGAATATTAATAGGATACTTGCTTAAACGTATTTCACACACACACACACACACACAAAGGGTATTTCACAAACTGAACTGTGGAAATAACTTATATCATTGCTATGCCACCATCTAGATAGACTATCTGCACTGAAAATTCAAGATTAAGTTTATTCTGATTATTGTGAAATACTCCCAAGTCACAAAAGGCTGGCTGGGTTTTTTGCATAGTGAGTTTTCTTTCTTTCTTTCTTTCTTTCTTTCTTTCTTTCTTTCTTTCTTTCTTTCTTTCTTTCTTTCTTTCTTTCTTTCTTTCTTTCTTTCTTTCTTTCTCTCTCTCTCTCTCTCTCTCTCTCTCTCTCTCTCTCTCTCTCTCTCTCTCTCCCTCTCTCTCTCTCTCTTTCTCTCTCTCTCCCTCCCTTCCCCTCCCTCCCCCCCTTCCTCCCTTCTTTCCTTCCTTCCTTCCTTCCTTCCTTTCTGGAGACAATTTTATTTAAAAAGTGTCATCTTAAACTGCAAGGATGTCCATTATACATCATAATTAAACAGGCCAAATGAGAAGCCACATTGTCAAAATGTCCCACCCAAACACCTCAAACCCACCCTTCGCTGACTTTCTATAATCTCATTAACCCCATTTTTTTTAAGTTGCTTTTTTTCTTTAAGCAACAGAAATATAGACAGATGCATGTTGGTAAATGCTAACTGTCTATATTCACATAGAGAAAAAGTGTAATCTCTGAGCCCAATATACAGAGGAAGGAGGAAAAAAACTAGAATTCTATGAACTACTACACAGCGACCTAGCACCCTCCAGCTTCCAGCAGAGGCTAAAGGAGCAGAAGGTTTCCTTTCACAGAGCATATTAGTGTTGATTCCATAAAGTTTTTGTTGAGACAGGATGGGATAAAAATGAATTTTAAACAGAAAGGGGCAAATTCTTTTCCCATTGTATTCTGCTCAAGATATTCTCCACCCCCAAATAAGGTGAGAACCATGATACAAAAAAGAGAAAAGAAATCTCAAAAATAAGGTGACTGAGCACAAGAGGAAAAAAAGCAACAACAACAAAAAACTGCTACTTGCTTCCAAGGACTGGAGAAAATTAAAAAAGGAAGGTTGTCATCCATCAGTGTTCCATTAGTCATCTTCTCCTTCATCTTCCTCTCCTTTCTCTCCCTCATCATCATCTTTATCTTCACCTTCATTCTTATCCCCTTCTTCATCAATATCTTCCAACCTTCTTCTTCTTCATCATCATCATCGTCTTCTTTCCCTTCTTCATCATTTGGTCAGGAACCAGGTAGTAATGGATTTGGCCAAATATCATCTTTGATGATTTCTCCTAACTCATCTGTACCTGCAATGGATTTGGCCAAATATCATCTTTGATGACTTCTCCTAACTCATCTGTACCTGAATCAGAATGATTAGTAAACCAGGTGAAAAGCTCTCTGGTCCCTCATGCTGTCTCTTCCTGCTGGCTTTATTCTGCATTTGACTTGAACATGTCATCAAATCCTTTCCAGATTTCCATTTGATTTCAATGGACTTTGAAGATGGATCACCACTCTTGTTCAGGTGAAATTCTTTGCAGACAACTTTATTTTCAAAGTAAGATTTTCATCAAAATAGAAATCTATTCTGTCACCTGATTTAATACCTTCAAATTTTGTCACTTCAACCTTTGTCAAATAATGGAGTGCCTCTTCATCCTTTTCGTCAGGCAGTGCAGGCATTTGTGGATGGTTGACAAATGTTATTACCAAATATTTGGGATTTGGGCGATTGATTCCGAACTCTTCTGAAAAAATGGTTGGTGGAGTTTGTTATATTTTGGTTCTAGTTTCAAAATCTCCTCACTGGATTGCTCATTAAGTCTTTGTTTCCTTTTGTACTTCATCAATGTGTTCAATCGCTTCTTGCTATTCTTTTTCTCCCTTTGGCAAGTCCAGAGAGGTCAATGCCTTCTCCAGTTTCTTTGTTTGAGGTGGGAGTAAAGACTGGTTTTTGGGTGCCATAGTGTGAGGAGAGTCTGAGAATCACATCTGGAAGAAGCTACGAGAACTCCATAGTGAGTTTTGAAGACCCAGTGCAGCTCTCTCCTCTATACACCAAACCTTGAACCTAGATTTGTATATTTTGAGCTGCTACTGGATTACAAGAAAAAGGCTATGGCTTCAGGATTGGTAGCAGGTAAATGTAAATGTTCTTATATAAAATGCTTCTATAATTAATATTTTTAAAGATAACTACTAATATAAGCAGATTGAAGTAACACTTGTCAATTTAGAGGTAAGGATTTTTTCAGACACCCTGTTAAATGGCCTGAAAATTATTGTGGAAAAAGTTATTTACAAATTTAATGTGGTCCTAAAAGTTCCCTTCATATTCTTCTAGTCAACCTATACACTTAATTCTTCCAGTAATACTTATCTCCTTTTATTTTCTAAGCTAAGAGTTTAGTTCTTCCCCTTCATAAACTTTACAAACAGATCTACTAAACTTCATGCACCTCCTAACTCTGGTGTCTTGCAGAATCAAGGCCCACCGAAAGGGAGACAGGAAAAGGTATTGATATAGATGATACAAATAGAGATAGATATAAATATAGATATAGATATAGATATTATATTTAGAGAGAGATAATATATAGAGATATTATATATTATAAATAAAATCTTCATCCTGATTTCTACAACTTCTTCAATTTTGGACTACTTTCATACTGACTTAAAAAAATACATGAGGCAATAAGTATTTACCAGTATTACTGTGGAGTCTGGTAGGCAACAAAACACAATCAAATATCTAAAAGTATCAGGGGGTTTCTGGTCAAGACGAAGGTGTAGATAAATGCTTTAATTGCTACAACCAAGATTACTCTACCCAGCAAAGCTATCATTGACAATCAAAGGACAGATAAAGAGCTTCCCACACAAGAAAAAGCTAAAGAAGTTTATCACCACCAAACCCCTATTACAAGAAGTGTTAGAAGGATTTCTTTCATTAAAAAATACAAAAGATAAAAAAATATGAATAATAAAATGGCCATAACTACATATCTATCAACAATCACTTTCAAAGTAAATAGATTAAATGCTCCAATCAAAAGACATAGGAGGTCTGAATGGATAAGGAATCAAGACCCTTACGTATATGGCTACAAGAGACTCACTTCAGATTGGAAGATACACACAGATTGAAAGCAAAGAGATGGAGAAAAGATATTTCATGAAAATGGAAATGAGGGGAAAAACAAAAAGTTGGGGTAGCGATACTTATACCAGACAAAATAGACTTTAAAACCAAGGCTACATTAAGAGACAAAAAGGACCCAGTAATTCCAATTCCTGATATTTTTCTGAAGAAACCCAAAATGCTACATGGAAGAAACATTGTTTCCATGTGTTCATCACAGCATTATTTACAATGGCCAAGATATCAAGGCAACTTGGGTGTCTAATGGATGAATAGATAAATAAGAGATGGAACATATATACAATGGAATATTACTCAGACATAAAAAAGAATGAAATCATACCATCTGCAACAACATGGAAGGACATAGAAGGTATTGTACTGAGTGGAGCAAGTCAGACAGAGACAGATAAATGTCATATGATTTCACTCATAAATGGAATCTAACGAGCAAACAAAACAGAAACAAGTTCATAGATACAGAGAACATTTTGATGGTTGCCAGACGGGAGGGGGTTTGGGGATCATTACAGGAAGGAAGGGATTAAAAAGTACAAATTGGTTGTTATGCAGTAGTCATAACAGGGGGATGTAGGGTATAGCATAAGGAAAATAGTCAATCATATTGTAATAACTATGTGTGGTGCCAGATGGGTACTAGATTTATTGGAGTGATAGATGGGAGAGGCAGTGTGAAAAAGATGAAGGCATTAAGAAATATAAATTGATAGTTACACAACTGTCATAGAGCTGTAAAGCAAAGCATTGGGAATATAGTCAATAATATGGTAATGACTATGTATAGTTCAAGGTGGGTACTAGACTAGTCAGAGGGATTGCTTCTTAAATTACATAAATGCCTAACCACTATGCTGAAATTAACATAAAGTAATATTGAATGTCAACTGTAATTTAAAAATTTAAAAAGAGGGAAAAGGTGGAGGGTAATAAGAGGTTCAAATTTCCAGTTATAAAACAAATAAGTCATGGGGATGTAATGTATAGCATGTGGAATATAGTCAATATCATGGTAGCATGGTAGGGTATCAGATGAATGCTGGACTTATCATGGTGATTACTGCTTAGTATGTAATTGTTGAATAACTGGTGTACACCTGAAACTAATATAATATTGTATGCTAGTTATATTTTAATAAAATATTTAAAACAAAAAAAGAATCTAGAAATGTCATATATCAACTCTGGGAGAAACTAATATCAAATTCTCACATTTTTTACATTCAAAATTGGAATGGGGTTATTGGGAGGCAGCCAGCAAAAACCATAGTAAGTAATTTTGCAAGTATATGTGAATAATGAGAAAGAAAAAGCCCAAATTTATTTTCTTTCGTTTTCTAAAAATGTTAAAATTTTCTTATTACAGCTTTTTTTTGAATTCTCTTTTTCTTTTAGAGGAAATTTAAGGTTAATGTGTTAAATACCACATGAAGACTGATGTGAAGAATAGCTGCCCAAGGTGAAAATTACACATGACACGTATCACCTCATTTGGCTTTGAAAGGTTCTTAAACGGCATCATCACCGCAGAGCCACATTACACATTAAAAACAAAAAGACGCCCTAAGCTAGAGGAAAGTTTCTAAAATAAAACCACATATGGACGGAAGGGTTGGCAGCAACAGGATCCTTTTGAATAAGGGAGGGAAAAGAAGAAATGAATGAGTACTATATTTGCTGGTTGTCTTTTAAAAGCCAGCTGTTCTATAACCCTCCCCAAAGCAGCCTGCCTTCCTACCAGTCTTAGCACTTATCACAGGGGGGTGATTTCCTGTTTACTCACCTGTCTTCTTCATTGGGTTATAAGTTCATTGAGTGTAAGATCAAATATTATTTATTATCTACCTATGACCAAATATTACCTGCCAGTGATCAGTACAAAGCAGGCAGTCAATACACATTTATTGGCTGAATGAACAGCCAATGTGCTAACAATTAATATTCCCATTTGATGAATAAGGAGACTATGGCTCAGAGTGATTAAGTGACTTATCCAGGTCATAGAGATCACACAATTGGTAAGTAACTAAAGGGATATACAAATCCAAGCTTGTCTGACTTCAGAGAACCATACTTTCTACTACAGCAAGCTGCTCCAGGGAAGCTGAAGTGGGACCAACCTTCAGAGAAAGGCCCTTGGCAGAAGGATGGCCGTGGGAGAGAAAACTTCCACACATCTCTGCCTGAAACTGAAAGATTTCAGAGAAGTAAAATGGAAATGGTGATTTCATTTCTGGGTATAGTTCAAACTCGGATAAAATCAGAGTATCAGAATGGGGAAGTCTTGCATCTATTTCCTGGAAGCTTCTTCAATAATGGCTTTTCTCCTAAAATGGCTCATATTTGTTTGTTTCTCTACAATAGTTCATGTTTATTTCCTCTACAATAACTTTTCTCTGCTTCTTCCCTACCTCTTCTCAATACAGCTTCTTTCCTTATGTGGTTCAAAATTCCAGAGAGGTAACAATATAAAAAAGTCAGGAGAAGCAGCCAAGAGGACATGGTTGATAGCACGGAATCTGGAATCCAATTGCCAAAGTTCCATTCCAGCTCAGCCCCATTCTAACTAGTAACGTTGGGCAAATTATACAACCTCTCTTAGCTGCATAATCTGAGAATCGAGGCTGCTAATAAAAGAACCACCTGTTGCTATAAGAATGAGTTAATACATGCTAGTTGCTTAGCACAGTATCTGACACACAGTAGAAACTTAATGAAAAGTAGCCATTATCACGTCCTTAGTCTTAAAATTCAAGATCACAGCCAGTGTAGTACAGCCCATTAATCCCCAAACACATCTGTGATACTCCAGATTAGCCTTGGTACATAAGGATCCAACATAAAACTCTTCTCCCAAAGACAGCAATTCAGTGTCACTGGAAGTAAATGAAAGGAATCTCAATAGCTTTCTCCAATACCTGATTTGAAGACCAATGGCTTGGGGAAATAGGCAGATGTAGCTGGAGTCCTTCCTCCATACTATATGTAAAAGCCTCTTTATAGTGTCTAGACAGAGAAACAAAAAGAACAGTCTTTCTTTATTAATCTTCTCAAGTGTGTATCTTTCTAATAGTACCACAAATTCGTTTCAATCCAAGAATGAATCCCCCAATCTGGAGAAGTGAGGACTAAAGAGAACCTATATTTATAAGAAACCAGCAGAATTTATTTGGAGCCATTTACTTAGCTATTGGTCATCATCAACAAAAGCAATGATTAGGGCAAGTGAGAAGTAGGGGCTAGCCTAACTAAACAGAGACTTATTTTTCTCATGTAACAACATATCCAGAGGTATAATCCAGGGTTGGTCAATTGTTTAGAGT
This sequence comes from Rhinolophus hipposideros, assembly GCF_964194185.1. Lineage (NCBI taxonomy): Eukaryota > Metazoa > Chordata > Mammalia > Chiroptera > Rhinolophidae > Rhinolophus > Rhinolophus hipposideros. Next base: position 4,032 of record NW_027669135.1, on the reverse strand, counting down.
TTTCAAGAACTTATTCTATCCTCTGACCCTGCCCTCTTTAAGATGAATCTTTCAATCTTTTAGTTATAAGATGGCCACTGTAATGCCAATCATTGGATTAAATTTCATAGAAGAAGAAATGAAGGCAAAGGAAAGAAGGTTGTACAAACAAGCCAGAAAAATACAGCTCTTCTAAAATAGCCTCCACAAAAGCTCCAGTAACTTGCATTTACATCTTCTTGGCCAAAAATATTAGGTTCAATCACAAAGAATTGCTGATCGCCCATCATGTTTACACACAAAAATAAATATAACATGATTCAATCTGGCATATGGCAACCACTAACTTCCTTTAGAGGCTGGGAGATCGGGTGTTTTATCTGAACCTATTGCCACTGAACAGAATCAGGGTTTTGTTAGTAAGAATAAGTGTCTAAATAAATACTGAGTAAGATACTAGCAGTGTCTCCCATGTTCACCAAAGTGGAGGTCTATATTAATAATAGAAAAATAGATTGTAAAATGAAAATCATTCTTAAGGACAAAGAGGACATGGCATACTGGTAAGTGCAATTGATAAGACAACACATTTTATCACATTGGTTCAAAATATATAAAACACTGTTAAAAGAAAAACAAAAATATTAACAAATTCAAAGTGGGAGATTTCCACATATTTTTCTCAGTAATTGATTTAATAAGCTGACCCAAAAATGAGCAACATGATTAGGAAACTGAATCTACTGTTTCCAACAGAGAGGCCATTTTCTCTCAAGCACATTGGAAATTTTTATAAAATAACCACATTTTGAGCCATCAAACTCATCTCAACATATGTTGAAGAATTAATATAAACAGTCCATATTCTCTGTCAAGGATACAATTAAATTAGAAATTAACTTTAAAAGTTAAGAAGTAACTTTAAAAATCCATATGTATAGAAATTAATTAAAAAATTAAAAATTCATGAATTAAAGATGAAAATTCATGAATTAAAGAAGCAACTATAATATAAATTAGAAAATACTTATAATTAAATGGTACCAAATATAATACATGTCAAATATAGTGGTATACAGCCAAAACAGTACTTAGAGTAACATTTATAACCTTAACTGTATCTACTAGAAAACTAAAAATGGAAAATCAGAGAGTTAAACATTAACCTTGTTATAAAAAGGACAGAAAAAAATCAAAGAAGGAAATAAGAAAGAGAAGAGCAAAACTTAATTTTAAATAATGAAATATATACATGACATATTATAAAAGATGTACAATTGAAACCTATATAATTTTACTAACCAATGTCGCCCCAATAAATTTAATAAAAAATAAAAGAAATATATTTTAAAATATTAGAGAATAATGTTAATGTCGAATATTTGAATATATAAAATACTGAAATCTGGAAAAGATGATCTTGAAAATAGAAGGTAAATTTAAATATTAGAAATAAAATAAGGGACATATTACAGATAGAGCAGGTGTTTTAAAAATTAGAATACAATGCACAACTTTATGCCATCCAAATTAAACACAACTGAAATTCATTGCTTTCTATAAAAAAAGTGTAATTTATAAAATTGAATTTAAGAATAAAAATCTTGCAAATGTTTCTAATTATTTTAAATTTTGACTTGATAGTTTAGAATCTACACACACACAAACACATTCACACATACTTCACACTAAGCCCAGACAGTTTTACAGATTAATTCTACAGTTTTGCTGTTTCTTGGTTCTATATAACAGTTTAACTAAAAAGTGCCAACAGTCTTCTTCCCTAGGTGCCTGTAAATCTTCTCATAATGTCTATTCGTTTAACAACCTTTTTCCCCTTTGCTAATCTTACGAAGAGTTCCTTCAAGATTCATCAAACTTAAAACGCATATTTATAATCATTGTCTAATAAAGTCTTCAGACTTGTTTGTACATTTTTTTTGTACAAACTGACATTTATTCTTCTGCCAATATCAAGAAGAACAGGTGCAATTCATGTGTGGGTCATCATTCAGAAAATTGACAAAAACGACTGGAGAATTGTCTCTTAAGTAAACCAGTTAGTATCAGGGTCAGAAAACGCATAGTGCTTAGGTTGATTTATTTTCTAGGCTGTGTGCCAGCTCCTTTGTATCATCAGGTTCCTAAAAAGTGTAACCTACCATCTTTATGAGAAATACTTTCAGGCTCAACATCACCAGTGTATTAACGTCTTTGAGAATACTCATGCCATATGTAAAAATGCAAATCAAGAGCAAATTCCACCTAAAATTATGTTTCTAAGATATTACTGTAAAGGAACAAAAAGTACCATAGAGAAATAAAAACAAAACACTTTTCATAATTGAAAATTGAATTCTGACTGTGCCCAAATTGCTGTCCTAAGGAGAGTCTATTTAGAAAATACAGTTATCTTAATATTTCCTCCTCTTTTATCCTTTATTGTCACTCCTAAATCTTGATATTTCCTCCTTTTTTATTACTCCTAAAATGCCTTATTTGCTCTTTTTTTTCTCCTTCCCTATTTCATCACACGGTTTTCTCTTAGACTTATTAATTTTGATTTCTCAGTAGTTTACCTATTTGATTTCTATACAATATTGAATTCCTGCCAGTTCTGTAAAATTCATTTCATATTGCTTTAAAGTGTGATTTTTCTCAAACCCCAGATGCAGTAAATGTGAAACATGTGCCATGTGGAAATTACAGTCAGTGGATTTGTTTGGTTAAGACAACTTAATTGCTTGCAGAGGTAGTAGCTCTAGTTTCATCTAGTAAAACAAATTCAATGATCACTGTGAATAAAGTGAGAGTAAAAAGGAAATAATGTATCATCTGTCTACCAGTGGCTCTTCATGGCACCTATCATCACCAATGAGTCAGTGCTGGAGGGGAGAGCATCAAAGAGAGTGAGAACGGAGCAGTGAAACTAATGTCCCTGTGAAATTATTGCGGAACCAGAGGTAGAAAAATAATATCAAGTAAACATTTCAAATAAAAGCTGGCTTCATACAAGAGGCAATTCTGAAAGCTTTTATCACTATATATATATATATTAAAAAGGACAGGCTTTCTTTGAATCCTGAACTAGGATTCAATCAAAGAGATTTGATAAGCCGAGGCTGAAGTAGAGGAAGAAAGTTGACATTGCTCAAGATGTATAAACGATTTTTAATGTATATATTATTTTGAAATTGCATGCCTCTTCTCTAACTCAGAGATTTACATGAGGTATTTAGGAGGGGGAATCTGGTTTATTGAGCAGGAAGCAGCTTAATCTAATTCCAGTGAAGCCACATTGCTGTTCCAGAGTTGGAGAGGCATAGAATGGATGTTGGTAAGAGAACCCCGATGTTCGCTGTCACCTTATATCTTAAGACCATTTACAGAGATACAGGAAAAGGGGGGCGGGGGAGTAAAGGTAACTACAAGAGAAATCATAGGAAACAAGGATGTTCACTTTATGCAAATAATGTATTTTGATGGGCTCTACAGATTTACTTCCACTGACGGTCATGCTCAGTAGAAACCATAATGCTCAGATGTGTAATACTGGCAAGAACTCTACTGCCCATATGACAGCAGCATATGCCTTTAAGCATATTAGGCTACCTCCACCTAATAGTCCCTGAGGAGATTGTTTTATCTCTATTATCTGGTGGGATCTACGAACGCCTGGAGCATTACTTGTAGAGTTCCCTTCTGAGGGTGAGTTATATGAAAAATTAATCAAAGGAATCCAGAAATCTTCAACCTAAATTGAACTGATATTAGAGAGCAATTTGTATAGTTGTTCACTGTACAACATTCCTGAAAAGATAGTTCATCAAAAAGAAAATCCAGTGGCTCGCTTTGTAAGACATGCAGAAACACAAAAGATGTATGGAGAATTGTCTCCCAACACTGCCTTTCACTGAATGGCTGCCAAGAAGATTAATATTTCTTCAAAAAACTATTCATAGATCAAAGCCAGAACCCCTATCCCACACTTACCATACCCTCAGAGAGAGGTTTTCTCAAAAACAAATATTCCAGATCTTGTTTTCAGGGCCT
>NW_027669136.1:22500-30746 GCF_964194185.1 Rhinolophus hipposideros | reverse complement strand
AACCCTATCCCTAAACCTAACACCAACTTTAACCCTAACCCTAACACCAACCCTAACCCTAACCCTAAGCCTAACCCCTAACCCTAACCCTAACCCTAACCTAACCCTAACCCTAACACTAACCCTAACACTAACCCTAACCCTAATTCTAACCCTAACCCTAACCATAGCCCTAACCCTAACCCTAACACCAACCCTAACCCTAACCCTAAAACTAACCCTAACCTAACCCTAACCCTAACCCTAACCCTAACCCTAACCCTAAACCTAACACCAACCCTAACCCTAACCCTAACACCAACCTCAACCCTAACCCTAACCCTAACCCTAACCCTAACCCTAACCCTAACCCTAACTTTAACCCTAACCCTAACCCTAACCCTAACCCTAACCCTAAACCTAAACCTAACCCTAACCCCTAATCCTAAACCTAACCCTAACCCTAACCCTAACCCTAACCCTAACACCAACCCTAACCCTAACCCTAACCCTAACCCTAACCCTAACCCTAACCTAACCCTAACCCTAACACCAACCCTAACCCTAACCCTAAGCCTAACCACTAACCCTAATCCTAACCCTAACCTAACCCTAACCCTAACACTAACCCTAACACTAACCCTAACCCTAATTCTAACCCTAACCATAACCCTAACCCTAACCCTAACCCTAACACCAACCCTAACCCTAACCCTAACACTAACCCTAACCTAACCCCTAACCCTAACCCTAACCCTAACCCTAAACCTAACTCCAACCCTAACCCTAACCCTAACACCAACCCTAACCCTAACCTAACCCTAACCCTAACACCAAACCTAACCCTAACCCTAACCCTAACCCTAACCTAACCCTAACCCTAACACTAACCCTAACACTAACCCTAACCCTAATTCTAACCCTAACCCTAACCATAACCCTAACCCTAACCCTAACCCTAACACCAACCCTAACCCTAACCCTAACACTAACCCTAACCTAAACCCTAACCCTAACCCTAACCCTAACCCTAAACCTAACACTAACCCTAGCCCAAACACTAACCCTAACACTAACCCTAACCCTAACCCTAACCCTAACCTAACCCTAACCCTAACACCAACCCTAAACCTAACCCTAAGCCTAACCCCTAACCCTAATCCTAACCCTAACCTAAACCCTACCCCTAACCCTAATTCTAACCCTAAACCTAACACCAACCCTAACCAAACCCTAACACCAACCTCAACCCTAACCCTAACCCTAACCCTAACCCTAACCCTAAACCTAACCCTAACTTTAACTCTAACCCTAACCCTAACCCTAACCCTAACCCTAACCCCTAACCCTAACCCTAACCCTAACCCTAACCCTAACCCTAACCCTAACACCAACCCTAACCCTAACCCTAACCCTAACCCTAAATTAACCCTAACCCTAACACCAACCCTAAACCTAACCCTAAGCCTAACCCCTAACCCTAACCCTAACCCTAACCCTAACGCTAACACCAACCCTAATCCTAACCCTAACACTAACCCTAACCTAACCCCTAACCCTAATCGTAACCCTAACCCTATCCCTAAACCTAACACCAACTTTATCCCTAACCCTAACACCAACCCTAACCCTAACCCTAAGCCTAACCCCTAACCCTAACCCTAACCCTAACCTAACCCTAACCCTAACACTAACCCTAACACTAACCCTAACCCTAATTCTAACCCTAACCCTAACCATAACCCTAACCCTAACCCTAAACCTAACACCAACCCTAACCCTAAGCCTAACACTAACCCTAACCTAACCACTAACCCTAACCCTAACCCTAACCCTAACCGTAAACCTAACACCAACCCTAACCCTAACCCTAACCCTAACCCTAACCCTAAACCTAAACCTAACCCTAACCCCTAACCCTAACCCTAACCCTAACCCTAACACTAACACCAACCCGAACCCTAACCCTAACCCTAACCCTAACCCTAACCTAACCCTAACCCTAACACCAACACTAACCCTAATGCTAAGCCTAACCCCTAACCCTAATCCTAACCCTAACCTAACCCTAACCCTAACACTAACCCTAACACTAACCCTAACCCTAATTCTAACCCTAACCCTAACCATAACCCTAACCCTAACCCTAACCCTAACACCAACCCTAAACCTAACCCTAACACTAACCCTAACATAACCCCTAACCCTAACCCTAACCCTAACCCTAAACCTAACACCAACCTTAACCCTAACGCTAACACCAACCCTAACCCTAACCTAACCCTAACCCTAACACCAAACCTAACCCTAACCCTAAGCCTAACCCCTAACCCTAACCCTAACCCTAACCTAACCCTAACCCTAACACTAACCCTAACACTAACCCTAACCCTAATTCTAACCCTAACATTAACCATAACCCTAACCCTAACCCTAACCCTAACACCAACCCTAACCCTAACCCTAACACTAACCCTAACCTAAACCCTAACCCTAACCTAACCCTAACCCTAAACCTAACACCAACCCTAACCCTAACCCTAACACCAACCTCAACCCTAACCCTAACCCTAACCCTAACCCTAACCCTAACTTTAACCCTAACCCTAACCCTAACCTTAACCCTAACCCTAACCCTAACCCTAGCCCTAACCCTAACCCCTAACCCTAACCCTAACCCTAACCCTAACCCTAACCCTAACCCTAACCCTAACTTTAACCCTAACCCTAACCCTAACCCTAACCCTAACCCTAAACCTAAACCTAACCCTAACCCCTAATCCTAAACCTAACCCTAACCCTAACCCTAACCCTAACCCTAACACCAACCCTAACCCTAACCCTAACCCTAACCCTAACCCTAACCCTAACCTAACCCTAACCCTAACACCAACCCTAACCCTAACCCTAAGCCTAACCCCTAACCCTAATCCTAACCCTAACCTAACCCTAACCCTAACACTAACCCTAACACTAACCCTAACCCTAATTCTAACCCTAACCCTAACCATAACCCTAACCCTAACCCTAACCCTAACACCAACCCTAACCCTAACCCTAACACTAACCCTAACCTAACCCCTAACCCTAACCCTAACCCTAACCCTAACCCTAAACCTAACACCAAACCTAACCCTAACCCTAACACCAACCTCAACCCTAACCCTAACCCTAACCCTAACCCTAACCCTAACCCTAACCCTAACTTCAACCCTAACCCTAACCCTAACCCTAACCCTAACCCTAAACCTAAACCTAACCCTAACCCCTAATCCTAAACCTAACCCTAACCCTAACCCTAACCCTAACCCTAACACCAACCCTAACCCTAACCCTAACCCTAACCCTAACCCTAACCTAACCCTAACCCTAACACCAACCCTAACCCTAACCCTAAGCCTAACCCCTAACCCTAATCCTAACCCTAACCTAACCCTAACCCTAACACTAACCCTAACACTAACCCTAACCCTAATTCTAACCCTAACCATAACCCTAACCCTAACCCTAACCCTAACACCAACCCTAACCCTAACCCTAACACTAACCCTAACCTAACCCCTAACCCTAACACCAACCTCAACCCTAACCCTAACCCTAACCCTAACCCTAACCCTAACCCTAAACCTAACCCTAACTTTAACCCTAACCCTAACCCTAACCGTAACCCTAACCCTAACCCCTAATCTTAACCCTAACCCTAACCCTAACCCTAACCCTAACTTTAACCCTAACCCTAACCCTAACCCTAACCCTAACCCTAACACTAACCCTAACCCCTAACCCTAACCCTAACCCTAACCCTAACCCTAACCCTAACACCAACCCTAACCCTAACCCTAACACTAACCCTAACCTAACCCCTAACCCTAACCGTAACCCTAACCCTATCCCTAAACCTAACACCAACTTTAACCCTAACCCTAACACCAACCCTAACCCTAACCCTAAGCCTAACCCCTAACCCTAACCCTAACCCTAACCTAACCCTAACCCTAAAACTAACCCTAACACTAACCCTAACCCTAATTCTAACCCTAACCCTAACCATAACCCTAACCCTAACCCTAACACCAACCCTAACCCTAACCCTAAAACTAACCCTAACCTAACCCCTAACCCTAACCCTAACCCTAACCCTAACCCTAAACCTAACACCAACCCTAACCCTAACCCTAACACCAACCTCAACCCTAACCCTAACCCTAACCCTAACCCTAACCCTAACCCTAACCCTAACCCTAACTTTAACCCTAACCCTAACCCTAACCCTAACCCTAACCCTAAACCTAAACCTAACCCTAACCCCTAATCCTAAACCTAACCCTAACCCTAACCCTAACCCTAACCCTAACACCAACCCTAACCCTAACCCTAACCCTAACCCTAACCTAACCCTAACCCTAACACCAACCCTAACCCTAACCCTAAGCCTAACCACTAACCCTAATCCTAACCCTAACCTAACCCTAACCCTAACACTAACCCTAACACTAACCCTAACCCTAATTCTAACCCTAACCATAACCCTAACCCTAACCCTAACCCTAACACCAACCCTAACCCTAACCCTAACACTAACCCTAACCTAACCCCTAACCCTAACCCTAACCCTAACCCTAAACCTAACTCCAACCCTAACCCTAACCCTAACACCAACCCTAACCCTAACCTAACCCTAACCCTAACACCAAACCTAACCCTAACCCTAACCCTAACCCTAACCTAACCCTAACCCTAACACTAACCCTAACACTAACCCTAACCCTAATTCTAACCCTAACCCTAACCATAACCCTAACCCTAACCCTAACCCTAACACCAACCCTAACCCTAACCCTAACACTAACCCTAACCTAAACCCTAACCCTAACCCTAACCCTAACCCTAAACCTAACACTAACCCTAGCCCAAACACTAACCCTAACACTAACCCTAACCCTAACCCTAACCCTAACCTAACCCTAACCCTAACACCAACCCTAAACCTAACCCTAAGCCTAACCCCTAACCCTAATCCTAACCCTAACCTAAACCCTACCCCTAACCCTAATTCTAACCCTAAACCTAACACCAACCCTAACCAAACCCTAACAGCAACCTCAACCCTAACCCTAACCCTAACCCTAACCCTAACCCTAAACCTAACCCTAACTTTAACTCTAACCCTAACCCTAACCCTAACCCTAACCCTAACCCCTAACCCTAACCCTAACCCTAACCCTAACCCTAACCCTAACCCTAACACCAACCCTAACCCTAACCCTAACCCTAACCCTAACCCTAAATTAACCCTAACCCTAACACCAACCCTAAACCTAACCCTAAGCCTAACCCCTAACCCTAACCCTAACCCTAACCCTAACGCTAACACCAACCCTAACCCTAACCCTAACACTAACCCTAACCTAACCCCTAACCCTAATCGTAACCCTAACCCTATCCCTAAACCTAACACCAACTTTATCCCTAACCCTAACACCAACCCTAACCCTAACCCTAAGCCTAACCCCTAACCCTAACCCTAACCCTAACCTAACCCTAACCCTAACACTAACCCTAACACTAACCCTAACCCTAATTCTAACCCTAACCCTAACCATAACCCTAACCCTAACCCTAACCCTAACACCAACCCTAACCCTAAGCCTAACACTAACCCTAACCTAACCACTAACCCTAACCCTAACCCTAACCCTAACCGTAAACCTAACACCAACCCTAACCCTAACCCTAACCCTAACCCTAACCCTAAACCTAAACCTAACCCTAACCCCTAACCCTAACCCTAACCCTAACCCTAACACTAACACCAACCCGAACCCTAACCCTAACCCTAACCCTAACCCTAACCTAACCCTAACCCTAACACCAACACTAACCCTAATGCTAAGCCTAACCCCTAACCCTAATCCTAACCCTAACCTAACCCTAACCCTAACACTAACCCTAACACTAACCCTAACCCTAATTCTAACCCTAACCCTAACCATAACCCTAACCCTAACCCTAACCCTAACACCAACCCTAAACCTAACCCTAACACTAACCCTAACATAACCCCTAACCCTAACCCTAACCCTAACCCTAAACCTAACACCAACCTTAACCCTAACCCTAACACCAACCCTAACCCTAACCTAACCCTAACCCTAACACCAAACCTAACCCTAACCCTAAGCCTAACCCCTAACCCTAACCCTAACCCTAACCTAACCCTAACCCTAACACTAACCCTAACACTAACCCTAACCCTAATTCTAACCCTAACATTAACCATAACCCTAACCCTAACCCTAACCCTAACACCAACCCTAACCCTAACCCTAACACTAACCCTAACCTAAACCCTAACCCTAACCTAACCCTAACCCTAAACCTAACACCAACCCTAACCCTAACCCTAACACCAACCTCAACCCTAACCCTAACCCTAACCCTAACCCTAACCCTAACTTTAACCCTAACCCTAACCCTAACCCTAACCCTAACCCTAACCCTAACCCTAGCCCTAACCCTAACCCCTAACCCTAACCCTAACCCTAACCCTAACCCTAACCCTAACCCTAACCCTAACTTTAACCCTAACCCTAACCCTAACCCTAACCCTAACCCTAAACCTAAACCTAACCCTAACCCCTAATCCTAAACCTAACCCTAACCCTAACCCTAACCCTAACCCTAACACCAACCCTAACCCTAACCCTAACCCTAACCCTAACCCTAACCCTAACCTAACCCTAACCCTAACACCAACCCTAACCCTAACCCTAAGCCTAACCCCTAACCCTAATCCTAACCCTAACCTAACCCTAACCCTAACACTAACCCTAACACTAACCCTAACCCTAATTCTAACCCTAACCATAACCCTAACCCTAACCCTAACCCTAACACCAACCCTAACCCTAACCCTAACACTAACCCTAACCTAACCCCTAACCCTAACACTAACCCTAACCCTAAACCTAACACCAACCCTAACCCTAACCCTAACACCAACCTCAACCCTAACCCTAACCCTAACCCTAACCCTAACCCTAACCCTAAACCTAACCCTAACTTTAACCCTAACCCTAACCGTAACCCTAACCCTAACCCCTAACCCTAACCCTAACCCTAACCCTAACCCTAACTTTAACCCTAACCCTAACCTAACCCTAACCCTAACCCTAACCCTAACCCTAACCCTAACCCTAACCCTAACCTTAACCCTAACCCTAACCCTAACCCTAACACCAACCCTAACCTTAACCCTAACACTAACCCTAACCTAACCCCTAACCCTAACCGTAACCCTAACCCTATCCCTAAACCTAACACCAACTTTAACCCTAACCCTAACACCAACCCTAACCCTAACCCTAAGCCTAACCCCTAACCCTAACCCTAACCCTAACCTAACCCTAACCCTAACACTAACCCTAACACTAACCCTAACCCTAATTCTAACCCTAACCCTAACCATAACCCTAACCCTAACCCTAACACCAACCCTAACCCTAACCCTAAAACTAACCCTAACCTAACCCCTAACCCTAACCCTAACCCTAACCCTAACCCTAAACCTAACACCAACCCTAACCCTAACCCTAACACCAACCTCAACCCTAACCCTAACCCTAACCCTAACCCTAACCCTAACCCTAACCCTAACCCTAACTTTAACCCTAACCCTAACCCTAACCCTAACCCTAACCCTAAACCTAAACCTAACCCTAACCCCTAATCCTAAACCTAACCCTAACCCTAACCCTAACCCTAACCCTAACACCAACCCTAACCCTAACCCTAACCCTAACCCTAACCCTAACCCTAACCTAACCCTAACCCTAACACCAACACTAACCCTAACCCTAAGCCTAACCACTAACCCTAATCCTAACCCTAACCTAACCCTAACCCTAACACTAACCCTAACACTAACCCTAACCCTAATTCTAACCCTAACCATAACCCTAAGCCTAACCCTAACCCTAACACCAACCCTAACCCTAACCCTAACACTAACCCTAACCTAACCCCTAACCCTAACCCTAACCCTAACCCTAAACCTAACTCCAACCCTAACCCTAACCCTAACACCAACCCTAACCCTAACCTAACCCTAACCCTAACACCAAACCTAACCCTAACCCTAAGCCTAACCCCTAACCCTAACCCTAACCCTAACCTAACCCTAACCCTAACACTAACCCTAACACTAACCCTAACCGTAATTCTAACCCTAACCCTAACCATAACCCTAACCCTAACCCTAACCCTAA
>NW_027669136.1:15000-17500 GCF_964194185.1 Rhinolophus hipposideros | reverse complement strand
CTAACCCTAACCGTAACCCTAACACTAACCCTAAACTAACCCCTAACCCTAACCCTAACCCTAACCCTAACCTTAAACCTAACACCAACCCTAACCCTAACCCTAACCCTAACCTTAACACCAACCCTAACCCTAACCCTAACCCTAACCCCTAACCCTAACCCTAACCCTAACCCTAACCTAACCCTAACCCTAACACCAACCCTAACCCTAACCCTAACCCTAACCCTAACCCTAACCCTAATTCTACCCCTAACTCTAACCATAACCCTAACCCCAACCCTAACTCTAACAGCAACCCTAACCCTAACCCTAACACTAACCCTAACCTAACCCCTAATTCTAACCCTAACCCTAACCCTAAACCTAACGCCAACCCTAACCCTAACCCTAACCCTAATTCTAATTCTAACTTTAACCCTAACCATAACCCTAACCCTAACGCTAACCCTAACACTAACACCAACCCTAACCCTAACCCTAACACTAACCCTAACCTAACCCCTACCCCTAACCTAACCCTAACCCTAACCCTAAACCTAACACCAACCCTAACCCTAACCCTAACCCTAACCCTAAATCTAACCCTAACCCTAACCCTAACCCTAACCCTAACCCTAACACCAACCCTAACCCTAACCCTAACATTAACCCTAACTTAACCCCTAACCCTAACCGTAACCCTAACCCTATCCCTAAACCTAACACCAACTTTAACCCTAACCCTAACCCTAAACCTAACACCAACCCTTACCCTAACCCTAACCCTAAATCTAACCCTAACCCTAACCCTAACCCTAACCCTAACCCTAACCCTAACCCATACCCTAACCCTAACACCAACCCTAACCCTAACCCTAACCCTAACCCTAACCCTAACCCTAACCTAACCCTAACCTTAACACCAACCCTAACCCTAACCCTAAGCCTAACCCCTAACCCTAACCCTAACCCTAACCTAACCCTAACCCTAAAACTAACCCTAACACTAACCCTAACCCTAATTCTAACCCTAACCCTAACCATAACCCTAACCCTAATCCTAACCCTAACACCAACCCTAACCCTAACCGTAACAATAACCCTAACCTAACCCCTAACCCTAACCCTAACAGTAACCCTAAACCTAACCTAACCCTAACCCTAATCCCTAACCCTAATCCCTAACCCTAAACCTAACCCTAATCCTAACCCTAACACTAACCCTAACACTAACCCTAACCCTAACCCTAACCCTAACCCTAAACCTAACACTAACCCTAAACCTAATCCCTAACCCTAACCCTAACCCTAACCCTAAACCTAACACCAACCCTAACCCTAACCCTAACCCAAGCCCTAACCCTAAACCTAATTCTAACCCTAACCCTAAACATAACCCTAACCCTAACACTAACCCTAACACCAACCTCAACCCTAACCCTAACCCTAACCCTAAACCTAACCCTAACCCTAACCCTAACCCTAACACCAACCCTAACCCTAACCCTAACACCAACCCTAACCCTAAGCCTAACACTAACCCTAACCTAACCCCTAACCCTAACCCTAACCCTAACCCTAACCGTAAACCTAACACCAACCCTAACCCTAACCCTAACCCTAACCCTAACCCTAAACCTAAACCTAACCCTAACCCCTAACCCTAACCCTAACCCTAACCCTAACCCTAAACCTAAACCTAACCCTAACCCCTAACCCTAACCCTAACCCTAACCCTAACACTAACACCAACCCTAACCCTAACCCTAACCCTAACCCTAACCCTAACCTAACCCTAACCCTAACACCAACACTAACCCTAATGCTAAGCCTAACCCCTAACCCTAATCCTAACCCTAATTTAACCCTAACCCTAACACTAACCCTAACACTAACCCTAACCCTAATTCTAACCCTAACCCTAACCATAACCCTAACCCTAACCCTAACCCTAACACCAACCCTAAACCTAACCCTAACACTAACCCTAACATAACCCCTAACCCTAACCCTAACCCTAACCCTAAACCTAACACCAACCTTAACCCTAACCCTAACACCAACCCTAACCCTAACCTAACCCTAACCCTAACACCAAACCTAACCCTAACCCTAAGCCTAACCCCTAACCCTAACCCTAACCCTAACCTAACCCTAACCCTAACACTAACCCTAACACTAACCCTAACCCTAATTCTAACCCTAACATTAACCATAACCCTAACCCTAACCCTAACCCTAACACCAACCCTAACCCTAACCCTAACACTAACCCTAACCTAAACCCTAACCCTAACCTAACCCTAACCCTAAACCTAACACCAACCCTAACCCTAACCCTAACACCAACCTCAACCCTAACCCTAACCCTAACCCTAACCCTAACCCTAACCCTAACTTTAACCCTAACCCTAACCCTAACCCTAACCCTAACCCTAACCCTAACCCCTAACCCTAACCCTAACCCTAACCCTAACCCTAACCCTAACCCTAACACCAACCCTAACCCTAACCCTAA
>NW_027669136.1:0-5000 GCF_964194185.1 Rhinolophus hipposideros | reverse complement strand
AACACCAACCCTAACCCTAACCCTAACACTAACCCTAACCTAACCCCTAACCCTAACCCTAACCCTAACCCTAAACCTAACACCAACCCTAACCCTAACCCTAACACCAACCCTAACCCTAACCTAACCCTAACCCTAACACCAAACCTAACCCTAACCCTAAGCCTAACCCCTAACCCTAACCCTAACCCTAACCTAACCCTAACCCTAACACTAACCCTAACACTAACCCTAACCCTAATTCTAACCCTAACCCTAACCATAACCCTAACCCTAACCCTAACCCTAACACCAACCCTAACCCTAACCGTAACACTAACCCTAACCTAAACCCTAACCCTAACCCTAACCCTAACCCTAAACCTAACACTAACCCTAACCCAAACACTAACCCTAACACTAACCCTAACCCTAACCCTAACCCTAACCCTAACCTAACTCTAACCCTAACACCAACCCTAAACCTAACCCTAAGCCTAACCCCTAACCCTAACCCTAACCCTAACCCTAACGCTAACACCAACCCTAACCCTAACCCTAACACTAACCCTAACCTAACCCCTAACCCTAACCGTAACCCTAACCCTATCCCTAAACCTAACACCAACTTTAACCCTAACCCTAACACCAACCCTAACCCTAACCCTAAGCCTAACCCCTAACCCTAACCCTAACCCTAACCTAACCCTAACCCTAACACTAACCCTAACACTAACCCTAACCCTAATTCTAACCCTAACCCTAACCATAACCCTAATCCTAACCCTAACCCTAACACCAACCCTAACCCTAACCCTAACACTAACCCTAACCTAACCCCTAACCCTAACCCTAACCCTAACCCTAACCGTAAACCTAACACCAACCCTAACCCTAACCCTAACACCAACCTCAACCCTAACCCTAACCCTAACCCTAACCCTAACCCTAACCCTAACCCTAACTTTAACCCTAACCCTAACCCTAACCCTAAACCTAAACCTAACCCTAACCCCTAACCCTAACCCTAACCCTAACCCTAACCCTAACACCAACCCTAACCCTAACCCTAACCCTAACCCTAACCCTAACCTAACCCTAACCCTAACACCAACCCTAACCCTAATGCTAAGCCTAACCCCTAACCCTAATCCTAACCCTAACCTAACCCTAACCCTAACACTAACCCTAACACTAACCCTAACCCTAATTCTAACCCTAACCCTAACCATAACCC
The DNA here is from genome assembly GCF_964194185.1 of Rhinolophus hipposideros. Lineage (NCBI taxonomy): Eukaryota > Metazoa > Chordata > Mammalia > Chiroptera > Rhinolophidae > Rhinolophus > Rhinolophus hipposideros. The sequence goes on along the minus strand of NW_027669136.1, from coordinate 3,784 downwards.
TAACCCTAACCCTAACCCTAACACCAACCCTAACCCTAACCCTAACACTAACCCTAACATAACCCCTAACCCTAACCCTAACCCTAACCCTAAACCTAACACCAACCTTAACCCTAACCCTAACACCAACCCTAACCCTAACCTAACCCTAACCCTAACACCAAACCTAACCCTAACCCTAAGCCTAACCCCTAACCCTAACCCTAACCCTAACCTAACCCTAACCCTAACACTAACCCTAACACTAACCCTAACCCTAATTCTAACCCTAACCCTAACCATAACCCTAACCCTAACCCTAACCCTAACACCAACCCTAACCCTAACCCTAACACTAACCCTAACCTAAACCCTAACCCTAACCCTAACCCTAACCCTAAACCTAACACCAACCCTAACCCTAAACCTAACACCAACCTCAACCCTAACCCTAACCCTAACCCTAACCCTAACCCTAACCCTAACCCTAACTTTAACCCTAACCCTAACCCTAACCCTAACCCTAACCCTAACCCTAACCCCTAACCCTAACCCTAACCCTAACCCTAACCCTAACCCTAACCCTAACCCTAACACCAACCCTAACCCTAACCCTAACCCTAACCCTAACCTTAACACCAACCCTAACCCTAACCCTAACCCTAACCCTAAACCTAACCCCTAACCCTAACCCTAACCCTAACCCTAACCCTAACCCTAATCCTAACCCTAACACCAACCCTAACCCTAACCCTAACCCTAACCCTAACCCTAACACCAACCCTAACCCTAACCCTAACCCTAACCCTAACCCAAATAAGGGCAAGGTGTACTGGTAAGCGACGGGCAAGTTCTAGGCCTCGGACTAGAAGGAGCCATGCGCGTTGGTCTAGAGCCCGAGCTAGGGCTAGTGGGAGTGGTAGGCGTATCGCTGGGGTAGGCATAGGGCAAGGGGTGGGTGTCGAGGTAAACCTCGGAGTAGGCCTAGGGCCAGGAGTGGGAGCTGTGGCTAGGGGTTGGGATGGAGTTGGGCCTATGGGTAGGGGTAGCTGTAGGATCAGGGGTAGGAGTAGGACCAGAGGTAGTGTTAGGCGTAAACCTAGGGCGAGGCGTAGTGCTCGGGGTAGGGTTAGGTGAAGGGCTAGTGGTTGGCAGAGGCCCATGGGCAGTGTTAGGGTTATGGCTCATGTTAGGCCTAGGACTAGTGGTAGTGGTAGGGGATGGCCGACGGCTAGGGGTAGGTGTCACGGATGGGCTCCGGGTAGTCCTAGGACTCGGAACGGATGTAGGGCTGGATTAGGGTGTGGCTAAGGGTGGGTCCAGGGTGATTTCGTAGGACTTGCCCTGACTAACGGTAGGGCAAGGTGTACTGGTCGGCGACGGGCAAGTGCTAGGCCTCGGACTAGAGTGAGCACTGGGCGTTGGTCTAGGGCCCGAGGTAGGGCTAGTGGGAGCGGTAAGCGTAGCGCTGGGGTAGGCAAACGGCAAGGGGTGGGTTTCAGTGTAAACCTCGGAGTAGGCCTAAAACCAGGAATGAGAGCTGTGGCTAGGCGTAGCGATGGGGGTGGGCCTATGGTTAGGGGGAGCTGTAGGGCCAGGGGTAAAGGTAGGACCAGAGGTAGTGCTAGGCGTAGGCCTAGGGCGAGAAATAGTGCTCGGGGTAACCTAAACCTAACCCTAAGCCTAAACCTAACCATAACCCTAACCCTAACCCTAACCCTTAACCCTAACACTAACCCTAACCCTAACCCTGAACCTAACACCAACCCTAACCCTAACCCTAACCCTAAACCTAAACCTAACACCAACCCTAACCGTAACCCTAACACTAACCCTAACCTAACCCCTAACCCTAACCCTAACCCTAACCCTAACCCAACCCTAACCCTAACCTTAAACCTAACACCAATCCTAACCCTAACCCTAACCCTAACCTTAACACCAACCCTAACCCTAACCCTAACCCTAACCCCTAACCCTAACCCTAACCCTAACCCTAACCTAACCCTAACCCTAAACCTAAACCTAACACCAACCCTAACCCTAACCCTAACCCAAGCCCTAACCCTAAACCTAATTCTAACCCTAACCCTAAACATAACCCTAACCCTAACACTAACCCTAACACCAACCTCAACCCTAACCCTAACCCTAACCCTAAACCTAACCCTAACCCTAACCCCAACCCTAACCTTAACCCTAACCCTAAACTTAACCCCTAACCCTAACCCTAACCCTAACCCTAACCCTAAACCTAACCCTAACCCTAACACCAACCCTAACCCTAACCCTAACCCTAACCCTAACCCTAACCTAACCCTAACCCTAACACCAACCCTAACCCTAACCCTAAGCCTAACCCCAAACCCAACCCTAACCCTAACCTAACCCTAACCCTAACACTAACCCTAACACTAATCCTAACCCTAATTCTAACCCTAACCCTAACCCTAACCCTAACACCAACCCTAACCCTAACCCTAACACTAACCCTAACCTAACCCCTAACACTAACCGTAACCCTAACCCTAAACCTAACACCAACCCTAACCCTAACCCTAACACCAACCTCAACCCTAACCCTAACCCTAACCCTAACCCTAACCCTAACCCTAACCATAACCCTAACCATAACCCTAACCCTAACCCTAACCCTAAATTTAACCCTAACCCTAAACCTAACCCTAACCCTAACCCTAACCCTAACCCTAACACTAACCCTAACCCTAAACCCTAACCCTAACCCTAACCTTAACCCTAACCCTAACCCTAACCCTAACCCTAACCCTAACCCTAACCCTAACACCAACCCTAACCCTAACCCTAACCCTAACCCTAACCCTAACCTAACCCTAACCCTAACACCAACCCTAACCCTAACCCTAAGCCTAACCCAAACACCATCCTAACCCTAACCCTAACCCTAACCCAAACACCAATCCTAACCTTAACCCTAACCATAACCCTAACCCTAACACTAACCCAAACACCAATCCTAACCCTAACCCTAACACTAACCCTAACCCTAACCCCTAACCCTAACCCTAACCTTAACCCTAACCCTACCCTAACCCTAACTTTAACCCTAACCCTAACACCAACCCTAACCCTAACCCTAACCCTAACCCTAACCCTAACCCTAACCTAACCCTAACCCTAACACCAACCCTAACCCTAACCCTAAGCCTAACCCGTAACCCTAATCCTAACCCTAACCTAACCCTAACCCTAACACTAACCCTAACACTAACCCTAACCCTAATTCTAACCCTAACCCTAACCATAACCCTAACCCTAACCCTAACCAAACACCAATCCTAACCCTAACCCTAACACTAACCCTAACCTAACCCCTAACCCTAACCCTAACCCTAACCCTAAACCTAACACCAACCCTAACCCTAACCCTAACACCAACCTCAACCCTAACCCTAACCCTAACCCTAACCCTAACCCTAACCCTAACCCTAACACCAACCTCAACCCTAACACTAACCCTAACCCCTAACCCTAACCCTAACCATAACCCTAACCCTAACCTAACCCTAACCCTAACACCAACCCTAACCCTAACCCTAACCCTAACCCTAATTCTAACCCTAACCCTAACTCTAACCCTAACCGTAACACTAACCCTAACCCTAACCCTAACACCAACCCTAACCCTAACCCTAACCCTAACCCTAACCCTAACCTAACCCTAACCCTAACACCAACCCTAACCCTAACCCTAACCCTAACCCTAACCCAAATAAGGGCAAGGTGTACTGGTCAGCGACGGGCAAGTTCTAGGGCTAGGGGTAGC